>NW_027185715.1:1235924-1341659 GCF_028583685.1 Petaurus breviceps papuanus | reverse complement strand
ACACACACACACACACGTTTAAAATCACGAATAACTAAAATGCCCAGGAAATGGTGCTATTTGGTTTACCAGATTTTCTGTCTCAGTGAGGATAGCTAGAAAATCCTCTCCAACCTCCCTAGATACTTTATTGTCAAACAACTTTCTAAAATACTCTATTTCACTTTCATTCCTTAATAAATAGAGCCATACTGAAGGGAATTCCTTTTTTATTTGATAATTCAAAAGAACTTTGAGGAAATCATGGTGAATATTGGTCATTATTCAATACCGGAGAAGGAGAAGGAGGTGTGGGAGGAAGTTGAACTCAGTGGCTGCATTTCCCGGAATTCCCCGTATCCCCTAAAACAGTCCATCTGTAATATGTTTTTTCATCCCTTCCCTCTTTCTTCTCCTAGTGGTCTGTGGTCAAACATTCTAGTGAAGTCAACGTCTGTTGTCTGTTGATGCTTTGAAAACAAATCCATTTTCAACAATAGCTTTAAAGTAACAGGTTTCAAGAAATTAAATCTGACATTGGAGGAATAAAACATGACATAGCATTGCAAAATCCAAAGATTGTGTGTGTTTGAAGATTATGTGCTCATTTTTCTTAGCTGGGAGACCATGTACTATTACCACTAATTGCACAAATAGCTTGTACTAATAATAGAAATAGTTTATTATCCATCCTGTTCTGTGAGGAGCTGAAGTCCTGGTGTTGATTTCGTTACAGGGAGGAGCTCTAAGATTTTTAGCATCAGTATTAACATCATCCATAAAACCAGATGACCTCGAGAAGAACAGGAGACAAATAGATAAACCGTGCCTGATTGGTTGGCCTGAGACACTTCTGGAACTATGTTCTGACTGGGACACTTCCCATGGGATACTGAGCCTGTGACTCGGTCCCTTCCAGGGAAACGTGCTCAGATCTGAAATACTCTGATGTGACATAAGACTGAGACAAGTAGACAAAAGGCTGAAACAGCTGTAGGGAGGACTGGATGCTGAGATGGTAAGTCCATCCACTCAGAGGGCTTAAAAAGGAGTGAGACTTTCCCTTATTCCTCTGTGTGTGTGTCTCTCTCTGTTTCTCTGTCTCTCTGTCTCTGTGTCTCTCTTCTATCTCTCTTTGTCTCTCTATCTCTCCGTCTCTCTTTCCCTTTGCTAAACTTGTGAGGACTCTTCAAACCTCCCACATGTCAGCAAAAATGGCAAACTGCTCATACCCAGAAGTCAGCACACATATGGGCATAGGTGAGCTCAAGCAAGCTGAGATCTCAAAACCCTACATACTTATTCTACTTTGCCTTTCTTTCCTGAGCAAAGGTTACAGAAAAGTAATCCCTAGATGGATATCCCTAGCCTTGGAGGCCACCGTGTGATTCAGAAAGGTCAGGCTTGGGGGTTCTGAGTCTCTCAGGTGGTGTCAATCACAATGTGGGAGAAGCCCCTACATGCACCACTATGATTCTCCAAGAAGGTGTCCACCAGGAAGGTGAGCACAAGCCATGGCAGGGAGAAGACGTGGACCCGAAAGGAAGTCATCAGACCCCAAGGAGCCAAAGGGAAAGTAAAAATGGCTGCTCAGCCCCTCTGCCAACAGATATTTCAAGTAAAGTCAATACTCAGCATTCACACAGCTAACTGTCATGACTTCAAGCATTTGCATGATTTTATTAGCAACCTCATTTTCACTTTCACATTGGCAACTGTGCACGTTTGGAGCTATGCACAGTAGAGAAAAAGAAAGAAGTGTGATGCGTGCAGGTTTGTGGAGCAGCTGATGTCCTACTAGGTGCTTCTCTGATCTCATTCGCCCTGCTATCTTAATTCGTTGCATATTTTCATTGTTTGCCTTTAAAACTCAAATTTTGTGTTTCATTTATACCCTCAGTGTGTAGTGGGGAAGGCATAGTCTTTTGGGCTCTAAGTTCAAGTGTGCAAAGTCAGTGATGCAACTTAGTGAGAACTTTTTATTTTTATTATATTTGTCTTTTTGGAGAGGGGAAGGCAGGGCAGTTATGGTTGTGACTTGCCCAAGGTCCCACAGCCGGCTAAGTGTCTGAGGTCACATTTGAACTCAGGTCCTCCCGACTCCAGGGCCGGTGTTCTATTCACTGCCCCATGAGAACTTTTTGCCAGAAAACCAGTCAGGAAGATCTGAGTTCAAATATGGCCTCAGATTCTTACTAGCTGTGTGACTCTGGGCAGGTAGGTCACTTAACCTATCTACCTCTCTTTCCCCAACTATAAAATGGGTATGATAATAGCAGGGTCATTGTAAGAATCAAATGAGATAATATTTATGACCTGCGTAGCTCAGTGCCTGGTGCCTAATAAATATTTGTCTTTTCCCTTCTATGCTTTAAACCTCCTTCTATTAATTGTGGAATGATCTGTTTTATTTCATTTTAATTAAGAACCTGAGCTACCAGCCCAGCCTGAACCAAGCCTATACCTCTACTTCCCTCTCCACCCCTCATTGTTAGTCATATTTTAACATCTGTTGAGTCAGAATAAATAAGGTAAGGAACAAAATACATAGCAAGGGGAATGAATGATCATAAAACACATTTAGAACTAACTGTATGATCTTGGACAATTCACTTCATTTCTCTGGCTTACAGTTCCTCCACCTTTCAAATTAGAGAGTTGGACTAGAAAAAAAATTTTTGGGTAGGAGGAAGGCAAGGTAAGTGGGGTTAAGTGACTTGGCCAAGGTCACACAGCTAGTTAAGTGTCAAGTATCTCAGGCCCTCCTGACTTCAGGGCTGGTATTCTATTCACTGTGCCACCTAGCTGCCCCTAGAAAATTTCTATGGACACTTTCAGTATTAGCATTACCTCATGTTCAGAGGGCTGCTCTATGAGTCCACACCCTCAAAGTAAACTCATGAGCCCCACTACAGAGCTTGGCTTTAATAGTTAGGCAGTAGCCACAATTAGCTAGAAGCAAAGGCATTTACAAAAATGATTTCGTAAGATCGGTAGCTACACAATATTGCCCCATAAGTCTGTGTTATTCTGTCCCACAAATATACCCAGTTTCACAAACAGAATACATTGATAAGCACATAGTAGGGAATGCACATGACCAAGTCAACTCCTGCAGTACCTCAGGAACCAATAACCTCTCCCTAGTGTCTGCATGTTGCTTCTCCCCAGAGGTTTGTGGTATAGGTGAGCGCAGGCAAGCTGAGATCTCAAAGCCCAACATACTTATACTACTTTGCCTTTCTTTTCTGAGTACAGGTGACAGAAAAATAATCCTAGCCTTGGAGGCCACCTTGTGATCTGGAGAGGTGCAGCCCCTCTTTCTCATTAGAGAAGGCTGGGAGGGAAGAAGGTAATAATCAATAATGACATTTTCAGTGAATAGACCCTGGAGTCAGGAGGACCTGAGTTCAAACCTGGCCTCACACACTTAACACTTACTAGCCGTGTGACCTTGGGCAAGTCATTTAAGCCCTATTGCCCTTCAAAAAAAAGCAAAAAAAAATTAATAATAATAACATTTTCTCAGATTGTCTCTCATGCCTGGATCACTTCTCTGTCCTCTGCTCCAACTACTGACCTCCCTGGCTTCTTGTAAGTCCCAAATAAAATTCTGCCTTCTAGAGAAAGCCTTCCCCAACTCCTCTTAATTCTAATCCTTTCCATCTTAATTATTTCCTATTTATCCTCTATACAGCTTGATATAGATATACACATATATTACATATATGTTTGTATGTTGTGTCCTCCATTGGATTGCATACTCCTTGAGAGGAGGGGTTGTCTTCTGCCCCTTTTTGTGTCCCTAGTGTTTAGCCCAGTACCTGGCCCATGCTAGATACTTAATAGACATTTATTGATTTGTATGCCTATATATGCATGTAAGGTCTATGTGGTTGTTGTCCTTCATCCTGAAGAGGACCAAAAAGCGTCCCTCTGCTAGTCAAGTTTCAATGTGTTTTACTGTGGCTGATCAGACCAATATGAACTCAAAGTGCTCTGCCATCGTCCGGGCACAAATCGTTCATGTGAACATTTAGGGTCGATCCTCTTAATTAGAGCATCCTAAACTCCCTTTGATCTGATTCCATTCTGGTTTGCAGCACCTTCTGGGATGAGGGCACGCCAAGCTGAGTGGCTCCTTTGCCACTGTCTCCCATGTCACACAATCAATTCCAAAGTTCTTAAGAGAGACCTTGAGAGTGTCCTTGTATCGCTTCTTCTAATCACCACGTTAACACTTCTTCTGTGTGAGCTCATAAAATCATCTTTTTGGCAAGCATATGTTGTGCCTTTGAACAACGTGGCCAGCCCATTGGAGTTGCACTGTCTGAAGCAGAGTTTGAATACTTGGCAGTTTAGTTCCGGGAAGGACCTCAGGGTCTGGTACCTTGTCCTGCCAGGTGATCTTCAGCATTTTAAGACAATTTAAGTGGAAGCGATTCAGTTTCTGGACATGGTACGTGGTAGACTGTCCAGGTTTCACAGGCACATAACAATGAGATCAGCACAACAGTCCATGGTGGCTATTCTTCATTCCCCTACTGGCTGCACTTCTGACTCTGAAGACCAGCAAACCAGCAAGGACCTGTCTGTCTCTGTCTTTGTCTCTGTCTCTCTGTCTCTGTTTCTCTCTGTATCTGTCTGTCTGTCTGTCTGTCTCTCCCTCACTCCATTTCTCTCTCTTCCTTTCTTTTTCTCTCTCTTTCTTCTTCTTCTCCTCTTCTCTTTCTCTCTCTCCCTCTCCCTTTCTCTCTCTCTCCATTTCTCCCTCCCCCTCTTCTTCTTCTCCTTCTTCTCTTTTTTCTCTTTCTCTGTGTCTTTCTTTCTTTCTCCCTCTCCCTCTCTCTCTCACAGATCGCCCTCCCACCCTGTGTTGGAAGGAGGTCATTGGATTGAAAGAAGATCACCCTGAACCAACATGGAATTGGATAGATACACCCATTTGTGAAGTATAGGTCTCTAGGCAGGGCTGCTCACTAATGAGTACTGTTTTCATGGATTCTGATCTGTTTTTTTTTTTAAATAAATTTGAGTACTTTATGAAATGAAATGAATATTTTATGAATATTTATGCTTTATAAAATAGAGGTACTCATGTCACCTATATTTCCCACTATATTCCCCACCACCCCTTCCCACAAAGCCATCCTATGAGGAAAGAAATATGAAGAAGGGAATAAGGAAGGAAAAAATTTCCACAAAACTAAATCATATATCAAAAAAGTCTGAGATCACATGCAATGTCTCACAGCCATGGTCCTTCACTTATGGAAAGGATGGTTTTAGAGGAAGAAGGCATCTTCTCATATCTTTTATTCAGATCTACTCCTGGTCATTATAATTCCAGAGCATTGAGTTTTGATTATTTTGTTGTTCTGCGCGTTTTCATTGCCATAGTCATTGTGCATATTGGTTTCCTGGTGTGGCAGGTGAAAGATGAAATGACGAGCAAACAAATGTTCAATCTTATGAGCATATTGAATTATTAAGCAATGCATGCCAATTGCCTAACAGAATGAGATCAGACCTCACCAGCTTAGGGCTAGACCCTGAAGACAGGGGAAGACAGACTTTTATACATTAAAGACAATCAAATAAGGCCAATTAATTAAAAGGAAACAATACAACATTAGGTAATCTGATTTCTAATTGGATGAAAGATTAGGGACTTTTCGAGATGGGTGGGGTACAATTCCCTGAAATCAGAAAAAGAGGTGTTCCGCTCCCCACAAATGTCTGTGAACAATCAAAGGAACATGGAAACCATAGCTAATTAATCTGTATGGGACCGGGTTTTCAGATCAGACACATGGGTTGCTTGAGGTGTACAATTGTGTAAAAACTCTTTGCATCAGTCTTTGGATCTGACTGGGTTTCTGGTCAGAATAACCTGTGTCCTTGGTTAAAGGTCTCTAAGCAGCACACACTTAGGGTTAGGTGTAGTTTCCAAGCCACTAGGTCCGAATAAAGCAACAGTTTTCTCTCAGTTCCCACAGTTAAATAAAGTCTTCTCATAGGACAGAAGTTGGACTAGATGTATCGACAGATAGAAAAGGAACTGAGCTAGCTCCAGACTTGAGTCACGAGATGGAGTCAGTGTGGTTCACTGCATTCCCACAATTAACCACTTGCTCTTCTAGTCCCCTCACTGGTTCTGCGTACTGTTCTCTGTATCCATTCATCTAAGTCTTTCCGTGCTTTTCTGTATTCATCATGTTCATTATTTCTTATAGCACAATGTACTGCATTTGTTTGGCTCTTCACCAATCGATAGACATCTACTTTGTTTCTAATTCTTTAATTTAATTTTTCACTTAAAGAGCATTTATTTCCTTCTTCCTCAGCATCATAATTAAAAGGAGGGGAAGGGGGGACAAAATCCCTACAACAAATATGTATTGTCAAGCAAAACAATTTCCCACATTTATTGTTCTTTGCTACCATAAAAAGTACTGCTATAAATAATTTGATACACACAAAGCCTTTCTTTTCACCATTAACTTCCTTGGGGCATGCAACTAGTAGTATAATCTTTGGAGCAAAAGATATGCCACTTTGTGTAATTTTTTATATTGCTTTCAAGAGTGGTTGTACCAAATCACAGATCCACTAACAATGCAATCTTTCCACAGCCCCTCCAAATTTGATTATTCCCTTCTTTTTCTATCTTTGACAATTTTCTGGATTTTAGGTGAAGCTTCAGAGTTATTTTTATTTGAATTTCTCTTACTATTAGTTATTTGGAACCTTTTTTCATACAATTATTAATGATTTACTATTCTTTTTTTCAGAAATTTTTATTTATCTGTTATGACCTCTATTTGTTTCCTTTGTCCTATTAAGACTTTGAGTTTAATTCTTTGATTATAAAAAATAATTCTTTGAGCTTTGTGAACATGTATGCGTGTAAGGAGAGTTGGTGATATGCTCTGTAGGTGGGAATGAGACATTAGTTATTGAGGTTCCGAGGTTATATGGGTGGGGATGAGTCAAAGAAGTGAGAATTCCCACAAAAATGTATCCAGGCTATTTGTAGGAGGAGAGAGCCTCTGACACAATAGTTACACATCCTTCACACAGGTTTCACTATAGTCTATTACAATATAATACACAGGTCACTCCAGTTTAAAAAATCAAAACCAAAAAACTTCAATGGCTCCCATTGCCTAAAGAGTAACCTTCTGTCATCTGACTTCCGCCTACTTTTCTAACCTTATCATACCATGCCCCTTCAGGCTATATTCCATTCGAATTGTACTATTACCTTCTCTCTTATTTCATCTAGAACATTCTCTTGCTTGTGTATTTTCAGACACCACACCTTCATGCTTGGAATTCATTCTCTCATATCTCTGGCATTTAAAACACTCTCTGCTTTAAAAACCTGACTCAGGTACCACTACATCCATAAAGTCTTCTCTGACTCACCAAGCTCCAAGTAACCTCTCTTCAAAATTGTCCTCCGGCACTTTTTTGTTTCTCTATCCTTTGCCCCTTTTACAATCTAGCTTCTAGTATCTTGATTAATGTACATGTCACATCAGGTTATGCTCGAACCCAGAACATTGTGGATATAGCACCTCCTCCTGTTCTGAAAACTAATCCTTTTCTTAAAATTAGGTATATTAGAAGTTGCCAACCCAACCACCCTAGAACAGGCCCTCATCTTCTCACACCAAGAATATTGCAATCACCTGCTGATTGGTCTTCCTGTCTTAAGTCTCCTCCACTCAGCTGCCAGAGTGATTTACCTAAAGCACAGATCTAATCATGTTACACACGCACACTCAATAAACTCCAGTGATTCCCTATCACTTCCAAGATAAAATATGAAACCCTCTGTTTGATTCTTTAAGCCCTTCACAATCTGGCCCTGTCCTACCTTTCCAGCCTTCTTACACCTTCTTGCACTCCATGCACCCTTCAATCCACACACTCCATCCCTGGGTTCTGGGCATTTCACTGCCTGTATGGGAAGTACCTATAATTTACTTCCTCTATATCTCCACCTCCTGGCTTCCCTAGCTTCCTGCAAGTCCCAGATAAAATCTTGTGTTCTATAAGAGGCTTTTCCCAAATCTCCTTAATTATAGTGCCTTCCCTAGTTTTAATTCCAGTTTTTTGTTGTTCATTCATTGTCAGTTATGACCTACTCCACATGACCCCATTATGGATTTTCTTGGCAAAGATACTAGTCTGCCATTTCCTTCTCCAACCTATTTTACAAATGAGGAAACTGAGGCAAACAGGGTTAAATTACTTGTCCAAGGTCACACAGCTAGTAAGTGTCTGAGGACAGATTTGAGGTCAGGAAGATGGGTCTTTCTGATTCCAGGCTCGGCACTGTGCCACCTAGCTGTCCCATTCAGTAAAGAAAGTGTTGAGTTTACTGGATTATATTCTAATTCTTTTGTAATCAGTAATTTATATATGGTCAATATGATAACTCTCTATCTACTACACCAGTTTATCCTGGATATACCTTGTTTGTATATAGTCTGCATGTAGCCTTCCTTAATAGACTCTAAGCTCCTTGAGGGCAGGAACTATCTTTTGCCATTCTTTGTACCTCCATGTTGTGAGCTCAAAATATTGCCTTCCAGAAGATGGAGTCCACAAAACATTTTCCTTGATAAATGAGCTCTCCCAGCTAGAACACTGTGGAAAATGTAATTCCCCTGGTCGTGTCCCTACAACTGACATTATTTTGAGTGTAGACTTTGTCTCTGCAGTCTATCTTATAGTTCTTTGCCCAAATACTTCTGTACTCCAATGGTTTTGTGATTTTAGCGATGTGACTTTTCACTCCAGTGATACAGATCTACCTAGGCCTCCTCATTTGATGTGAGTCTTGTCCATGTTCTCCTATGTTGGTCACATGAGATCCACTCAATGGTCTAGGAGGCTTTTCTTGCATTCCCTTTATATTACATGGAGACTTATGGATACTAATACTTTTGGTTATGATCACTCTCATCAAGTAGTTGAGGAAAAAACTATTAATACTATACTGTTTTAGGCACAAATCTGTGAGAAACAATCCTTATTAATTTAACATTATTCTAATATCCAAGCATTTCTAGCCTATAGAGATGTTCAAACTAGCATAATTTTCCATTGGCCATAACATTTATGGAACCTTGAATAAGGAAAATTAGACTATTGCTTTGGAACATGTTCTATATGTACAAAAATATTTGTAATGACTTTTTTGGGGGGACAGAAAACCTGGAAACTAAAAAGGTGCCCATCAATGGAGGAATGACTGAATAATTTGTACTATATGAATGTGAAGGAATACAATTGTGATGTAAGAAATGAGAAAATAGATGATTTCAAAGAGACATACATTTCTTTGATAACATCCCAGTTCCTTATTTCTTACTTCCAATCTCCTGAGCACTCCCATCTCAAAGTCCCAACCAAACACTCCTGCTCCTTCTACTGTGCTCTCTGGAATGCTTGTTCCATAGACAATGAACTTACCTTTATCTTAAATCTTTCCCTCTTTCACTCCTTCCATATTCTAGCAATCACTGAGGCCATCATCTCCTTAGCAACCTTTCCAATATTGGCTGCTTTTTCACTCAGTCGCCTTGGCTATTTGGTCAAGGTAGGGGAGTAAGAATATTTCTTATGGTCTATTGCCACTTCCAGGTTCTCCCTCCATCTCTCAGCAATCTCTCCTCTTTTGACGTCCATAGAATCCACATCTTCCACTCAATCAAAATACTAATAACTATTGCCTAGTTATGTATGTATGCCAGTTTATGTACCTTTCTTCCTCAATGAGTCTGACACCTGGTTCACAGTCTTTCTCTTCTCATATCCTGCCCTTGTACTAAGAGACTTCAACATACATATTGCTACTCCCTAAAATACCCTCACCTCCAATGGTTACCTTCCAGAATATTATATTCCAAGCTCTACATTTTTTAAATATGGGAGCTGCTAAATCTCGTGTGATACTGACTGTGGCTCCACAATCTTTGAATTGTTTCTTTCCGGATGCTTGCAGTATTTTCTTCTTCGACCTGGGAGTTCAGAAATTTGGCTATGATATTCCTGGAAATCTTCATTTGGGGTCTCTTTCAGAAGGTAATCAGTAGAGTCTTTCAATTTCTACTTTACCCTCTGGATTTAAGATATCAGGGTAGTTTTCCTTGATAATTTATTGAAATATGATGTCTAGGCTCTTCCTTTGTTCATGGCTTTTGAGCAGTACAATAATTCTTAAATTATCTCTCTTCAAACTATTTTCCAGGTCAGTTGTTTTTCTGATAAAACACTTCGCATTCTCTTCTATTTTTTTTCAATTCTTTTAACTTTGTTGAACTGTTTCTTGATGCTTCATGGAATCATTAACTTCCACTTGCCCAATTCCAATTTTTAAGGAATGATTTTCTTCACTGAATTTTAATATCTCTTTCTCTATTTGACCTATTCTGATTTTTAAGGAGTTCCTTTTTTCAGTGAATTTTTATACCTATTTTTTCATTTGGCTTATTCTGCTTTTTAAGGTGTTTTTTTTTCATCAGTGAATTTTTGTGCCTCTCTTTAACAAGCTGTTAATGATCTTTCCCTAATTTTCTTGTATCATTCTTATTTCTTTTCCTGAATTTTCCTCTACTACTCTTGTTTCTTTAACTCTTCCAGGAATTTTTGTTGGGCTTGAATATAATTAGTATTTTTCTTTGTGGCTTTTTTTGTAGCTGTTTTCACATTGTTGTCTTCTTCTGAATTTGTCTTGGTCTTCTCTGACACTGTAGTAGCTTTTTATGGTCAAGTTCTTTTCTGTTTGTTCATTTTTCAGTCTATTTCTTGACTTTGAACTTTATGTTAATATTGGGGTCTGCTCACCTGGGAGTCCCAATCTTCAGGCTTTTTCATGCTGTTGTTTTCAGAATTGTTTTTGGAGATCTGCAAGGTGGTGGGACCCTGGGAGATGTGTAGTCACTGTTCTCCTGGCCTGTGCTCTGGTCTTTGCCCAAGAAGGGTCCCTGATCCCTTGCAGCCACAAGTGTTAGCACTTCTCTTAACCCTGGAGATATTGCCCAGAACTACATACGAGCAATAGAGTTGCCAATCAGTGCCAGCTGTACCCACTGCCAGAAAGGATCCCCTGCAATCTTTCTGACCAGTTTTCTGATCCCATTACCATGTATGAGCTGAGAGCTCCCAAAGCTGCTATGACTTGTGCTGCTGCCTCCAAGGCTGCTGCTGGTGCTTGTAGCAGCAAGCACCCCAGCGTTTCCAGAGTGGCTGCCAGCACAGGTTCTTGGATCTGCTTTGATAAAGGAAAGCAACTCAAAATGGGTTAACAGGCTTACTTTAATCAGTCAGACATATATCGTTTACCTTGTTCAGGGTTGAAAAAGGTCAGCACCCCGAACTTCAAAGTATACAGGCAGAATTATCAAGACAGAAACAGATCAAGTAGACAGCTTTCCAAACTGTCCAGCCATTACATCCATACCAAATCAACATCTGGGTTTTTCAAAGCCGGGGGGCTCTGGACAACGGCTTCCCAGAATCCAGATCAAATCACAGAACACTTCTCAAAGTGAGCCCCAAAACAAAGCCTCACATCAGGGCTTATATAGCCTTCTCCTGGCTCAGAGAATGTAACAACCTTATTGATTCACTGGCCAATCAAGAAGTATCTACTGAAAAACAAGCCTCCCACACCAGGCTCCAGGTGCACTTTAGCCTAGGGGTAGGGAAGATCTTTAAAATTTACAGTGCTCTTTCCATGCTCCAGGCTGACTTCTACCCCAGGATCATAGACCCCTCCTACCAACCTCCTAAGGTGTCTTACACTGGAAAGTCTTACTCTGACGTTTTGTCGGTTCTACCACTCCAAAATTGTTATTTTAATGTTTTTAGAGGGGAATGTTGGGAGAGTTCAGCTGGGTTGCTGCCGGTATTCCACCATCTCTCTCTCACTATCTTCTTAAACTCTACAATTCAGCTTCAAAACTCATCATTCAACTGAAATTGCTTTCTCCAAGGTTACCAATGACCTCCTAATTGCTAAGTCCAATGGCTTTTCTCAATCCTCATTCTCCTTGATCTCTCTGAAGCTTTTAAAACTTCCCATCACCCTCTTCTCTTTAACACCCTCTTCTCTCTAGGTATTCAGGACACTGCTCTGTTCTAGTCCTTCTTTTTGTCTGACTGATCCTCCTCAGTTTCCTTTGCTTTCTAATTGTGTCCGTCCCTCAGGGTTATAGTCCTGGGCCTTCTTCTCTTCTTCCTCTATTCTGCTTCACTCAGTAATCTTATCAGTTACCATGGATATAATTATTATGCTTATCTACCTGTCTTGCTCTAACCTTTCAGATGAACTCCAATCTTGTATCTCTGACTGCCTTCCTGACATTTTAAACTTAATATGTTCAAAACCGAATTCATTATTTTTCCCACCAAACCCTCCCCTCTACTGAATTTTCCTATCATAGTCAAGGGTACCACTATCCTCCCGGTTACTTAGGCTTGAAACTTAGATGTAACCTTCAACTCCTCACTAGCTGTCACCCCATATCCATCGGCTGCCAATTCTACCTTTGCATAATTTCTTCAATATTCTCTCTTCTCTCCTGACATTACCATCCCGGTATAAGCCATCATCACCTCATACCTGGATTATTACAATAGCCCACTGGCCAGTCTCCCTGCTCAGTTCTCTCCTGCCCTAATCCACCTTCCACTCATCTAATGTTATGCCAAAAAGCAAGACAAGAGACCCCTGACAGTAAAATTTGGAAGTGGATTTTATTTTTCTGTGGGACTGTCAGGAATCAGGCCCAAATTGAACAGTGAATCAGCACGGGCAATGTGCCAGCTTTTAAAGGCTAACCCCATGGCCAATGGTCAGAGGATGTGTAAGCTGAGACTAAAATCAGTGACCGGACAGTACGCATTTGAAATTCCCGTGCCAGCGAATTTACCCTAGGCTGAAATTCCCAAGCCTGTGAATTTTTCCTAGTGGAGATCTGGTTGGGGAGGGGGCAGGGAACCCAGAATGGGGTCATGTACAACATTCCCCACTTCTCATGTAGGTATGTCAAACCCTTGACACAGTTGGGGCCACATCATTCAGATCAGCCAGTTCTGTTCCCAAGGTCTGGTAGCGGGGATCTCTAACAATTAGCATTTTAACAGAGTTAATACAGGACTTAACAAATTGTAGAAAACGATTATGAGACAGGGTCCTACAGTCAGGGCTATGGTCAGGAGGAGGGGAGGGCCAACCAAGGCTGATACCAATGTAGTGAGCCAGGGGGATGTCCAGAACAGGGACTGATACCAGTTCTCCGAATTTTCCAGCTCCCTCTGCCTATCAGCAATATTCTGGTGTACCAACATCAGACTGTCCTGTACCACTCCAGGGTCGTTGGCACAGAAGCAACAAGCCTCACCAAGGGCCACTTTGTTTAAGAAAAAGAAGGTCAAGGCCTCTGCAGTCTTGGAGAACCACTTCTGCCAAAGAGTCCACCTGTCTTTCCAGGGCTGAAATGGACTGCTCTGTGTGGGAGAGGTCGATACTTACCTGTGTACTCAAGGCCTGATAGTTGGCCTCCCCTTAACCAAGGCTGCCATCCCAGTTGCTGCAGAACCCACAAGCCCCAAGTCTACTAAGATGGGGATGAGGAGCGGTATGCCTGCCTTCAGTGGTAGCTCAATTGTCCTTCAGGGGAAAAGTAATGCCAACCTTCTTCACCTGGGAGGAGGGTGACCCAGGGAATTATGGCCACTAAGATGCACAGGGAGCCCTCAGTGTGTTGTTGCTTCCAGAGGAACACTGTAGCAGAGATGCACTGGGTAACGCCATTGTGGCATACCCACCAGGCTCCTAGAGGGGCAGGGAAGTAGTTTGAGCTAGAGGCCTGAATCTTGTGGGTTTGTCCACAAATTGAGCCATACTGAGAGCTGGATAAAGGGGTGCTGGATGATATGAGGCAGAGGCCTGTTCCTTGTACATCCCCAAGGGTAAGCCTTGGGTGGTCCCATTCGCAATTCTCTGTGTTGGAAGTAGGGGTGATGGAGGCATTTATGCCACCCCTACATAGTAAGGAAGCTGGGGTTCAACACAGATCCAGCAATTTTTGCCCAACATATGGTTAGAGCTTTTAAGTGTTTTATGAACAGCTGACAGGAGGATAAGTAAGGGGACTTGATAATTGCAGGATTCCTGGGTCTTTGAAGATGGGGGTGCTTATGATCTAACCAAGACCCATGTGGTGACAGTGTGTATTGTGATATCGACAGCAGGGTTCCCTATTGGGGCAGGGATGGCTAAGTCCCCTATGGGACCAATGGGGTGAGGATCTGGTAAGGGCACAGGAGGCTTCTTGGTTACAGTCAGGACCACTGTCTTCCCCACCTCTACCTCATCCTCCTTGTCCAGAGTGACTGGGGCCCCCCAGGCAGGGATGATGAGTCCCAGGACCCAAGAGACCGGGACTCCGCAGGCAGGGTCCAAGGGGTTTTGAATGGTGAGATTGAGCATGGGTTGCCAGGGGTCAGACCCAATTGTATAGATGCAGAATAAT
The DNA here is from genome assembly GCF_028583685.1 of Petaurus breviceps papuanus. Classification (NCBI taxonomy): domain Eukaryota; kingdom Metazoa; phylum Chordata; class Mammalia; order Diprotodontia; family Petauridae; genus Petaurus; species Petaurus breviceps. The sequence goes on along the minus strand of NW_027185715.1, from coordinate 1,327,122 downwards.
GGGTCTGATTCCCCACTACTGCCTGCCCTGTAGCACAGGGAGGCACTGGGGTTAGAAGAGGGGAGGTGGCAAGCTGTGACATAAGCACAGGCACATGGGCATCCTGTATCTGAAAAGAGCAGGTAGCCTGCATCTGCTAGTAAGCCCCCAAATTGGCCAGTTTGGGGAAAAAGGGAGTTGAGGGAGAGACGTATGTATTTGGGGTTCTAGAAAGTACAGGATTGTCCATTTCCTGTGGTCACCACCCAGGTATAGCTTGGTCTGGGGGCATGGGGATTATGGGGGACCACCCAAGGAGGTAAAAGGAGGATCAAGAAGAGGATCAGATAAGTCTTAGCTTTAGGGGGTCCTCGTGGACTTCTGCTTTCCATTCTGAGGTGACAGCAGGCTTCACTCCAGTATAATGGAGCCAGGTGGGGGATAGAGTCCACTTTGACGGTGGTGGATGTAGTAAAGATCACAACATGTGGCCCCTTCCACTTCGGCTCTAGACTCATAGTGGTGAATTTCTTTATCAGCACAGAATCTCCAGGTTGAAATGGGTGAGCTGAGGCTGAGCTTGGGACTGGGAGGGCAGTGCAGACTGAGGGGAGGAGTTTTTTCTGAGTCACCTGCAGACCCTGTAGGAACTTGATGAAGGAAGAGTTAGTGATTTCAGCATTTAGGTCTTCCCGGATTAAAGGAAGAATGGGTGGCGGTCTTCCAAACATAATTTCAAATGGGGTCAGTCCTAATTTATTGGGGGTGCACCTGCTTCTGAGCAAGGCCAGTGGCAGAAGGGTGACCCAGGATTCCTGGGTTTCCAAGACAAGCTTGGTGAGAAACTCTTTCAAAGTCCTGTTCGCCCTTTCCACCTGCCCGGAGCTCTGAGGCCGATATGCACAGTCTAATTTCCGAGTAATCCCTAAAGCTTTTGCTATTGCTTGAGATATTTTGGCTACAAATGCTGGTTATCTGACCCAATTCCCAAGGGGAGGCCAAACCGAGGGACAATTTCGTTAAGGAGGTTTTTTTGCTACTATTAGGGCTGTTTCATTTTTACCGGGAAATGCTTCTACCCACCCAGAGAATGTATCCACTAATACTAGGAGATGCCTGTAGCCCTGCAATGTGGTTTTGCCTCAGTGAAATCGACCTCCCAGTGTTCCCCTGGCTGTAATCCTCTTACTCTGGACCCCACTGGTCCTATTTTTTTCCTGTTTCACATTTACTCGTACACATGTCTCGCAGCGGCTCACAATGCTAGACAGGTGCTCATTTAGATGGGGAATATGGTACCTTTCTCTCAAGAGGAGACTGAGTTTTTTTTCTCCCAGGTGAGTAGTCTGCTGTAGGAGCTGTATCCATTTCCTCACTAGGGATTCAGGGACTAGGAGGCGGTCCCCCCAGAGGAGCCACCAACCTGATTCCTCCTTTTCCCTTTTTGATTTACGGCAAAGGAATCCTCCGACTCAGAGTAGGAGGGGGAGAGGAGCAGGGTGGGTGTTTCCATAAAGAAACAGACAGTTGGGGAAAGGGATGACACAGCAGCCTGAGGCCTGACAGGTGGCCAGATCTGCCACCCAGTTACCGACCACCTCTGGGGCATCACCCATTTGATGGGCCGGACAATGAATGATGGAAACGTGGGAGGGAAGTCAAACAGTCGAGAAGAGATAGGATTTCAGCCCGGTTCTTAATAACCTTGCTGGCCGCAGTCAGGAGGACATGTTCATGGTAGATTGCGGCGTGGACATGGGCAGTGCAAAGGCATACTGGCTATCAGTGTAAACATTAGTTGACTTTCCCTCCGCGAGGTGGAAGGCTTGAGTAAGGGTGACAAGCTCTACCCATTGGGCAGAAGATCCAGGAGGGAGGGGAGAGGACCATAAGACCATAAGGGATGGGGAGGACACTCCCACCACACCAGCCCTTCGTAGTCCTGTGTTCACAAAACTGCTGCCATCAGTAAAAAGGATCAGGTCAGGGTTCTGCAGAGGTGTGTCAGTGAGATCAGGTCTCACAGCCTGGACCTGATCAATGAACTGAAGGCAGTTGTGGACAATGGGGAAGATGGGCTAGGTGCAGGGTCAAGGAGCAGAGTTGTAGGGTTAAGAGCAGAGGTTTTTGAAAATGTCAAACAAGGCTGATCCAGGAGGAGAGCCTGGTATCGGGTTAGTCGGGAGTTAGAGAGCCAGTGGGTAGGATTGCTATGGAGGAGAGTCTCCACAGAATGAGGGGCAGAGACAGAAAGGGGCTGACCCAGGGAAAGCTTATCGGCTTCCTTAACAAAGAGGGCAGTTTCAGTGAAGTCCCAGAGGCAAGGGGGCCAGCCAGTAGCAACAGAATCTAGCCATCTGGAGAGATAGGTAACAGGGAGGAGCCAAGGGCCCAGGGTTTGAGTGAAGACTCCTTTAGCCACCTGTATCAACAATGCAATATTCACAATGCCTATGGCAATTATAAATATGCTGATGTGGTTATTAATCACATAATATACCAGCCTCTCTATATGGGGGATAAAGCTAGAACATTTATTAAAATACCGAATAACTGAGTCCCAAAACCAGAAAGTCAAAGCCATCAGAGTAGTTATGAAGTTGGCACACATAGTTAATGTAGTAAACACCCACATTCTCAAGCCTTTAAAACAGAACAGGCTACCTCAGGCAAAGGTCCTCCTCTCCCCACTAACAGCAACTGCTCAGCATCCAGGAAGAGTGCTCCCAGCAGTTCTGGCCCCCTGCAGTTCTGGTCCCTGGCAGTCCTCCGCAAGAGTCCTTAGCAGAAATTCTGGCTGGCTCAAAAAAATAAGGGGTTCACGCCTCTGCCTCCACCTCCACCACTACCGCTGCTGCTGCTTCTGCTGCTGCTGCCACCACCAGTCACCACAGGAACTCTAGTTTGGCTTCTGCTCCCTCTAGGCCCACCCCTTCCTGCTATGTCAGCAAGTCCAATGGGACATGGAAGATCTTTAAATCCCATAACCCTTACATTCGGCCCCAAGATCTTTCATGTCCCTTACTTGGCAAAAATACATTAGGAATAACTGGTGTCAACAAAATTTTACAGCAATATAACAAGGATAGCACACAATAAACACAGAAAACCCTATTTTAGGGTGGGGCTTGAGCACAAGCTCCCCATCATTCCCCCCACCCCGAACAAATGGGGCCCCAAAATCTTGTGGTAAGGGGTGAAGGTCTCTTCTTCCATGGCTACTTGCTGCTGAAATTGGATGTAGAGCTGTCCCTGTCCTAAGGGGTCCCATTTGAAAGATCAGTTCTTAATATGCTTGATGCCAGGTCCAAGGGTGACACATCACAGTTGCAGACAGGGGGTGACATCCAGCTTAAGCTATCAGGGATCTACAGGTGGAGGGTACCAAGCCTGTGGAAACAAATCTAGCAAACAAGGTGAACAGACAAAAATCAAGAAGAAGCAAAGAGACAATAACCAGACTATTGTAGCCTCACTCACGGTAGAATAAATGAGTTAAGGGTACAATTTTGTAATCATCTTCTCCAGAATAAACAATAGTTACAGTGTTATCCCTCCCATGTGCTATAATTTGGAACATCATCTGGCTTCCGTTTTACCCATACTTTAGCTCCTGATTTTATTCTATCAGTAGAACCAAATCCTTCAGTTCCTGTGACAGTTATTTTGGAAGGAGGGTCAGTTTTTACAAGTGGTATTGTTTTACAAGGAACGATAATCACTTGAACTATCCTATCATTTTTGTGAATCTGTATGGGCCCTTCACCTAAATTATGGAATGTTACAACAATTTCTCCTTGATAATTAGAATCTATTACTCCAGCCAATACATGTATTCCTTGAGCTGCTAATCCTGATTTGGGTAAAATCTGTCCAAAGTGATTTTTAGGGATTCTTATGCATATCTCAGTCGAGATTTTTCTTATTTCTTTTCTGTCCAACCAAAAGTCCTCTAAACAATGTAAATCATACCCCACCAAACCAGGTGGTCCTGGGTACGGTGCTGGGACATCTGGCCTCAAGGTCCAATACTCAATATTTGGGATCTTATGTGTTTGTTGTTTTCTAATTTGCAGATTTGGGGTCATCATTCTGGCTAGAGGTGTACTTCCTCCCAATGGTCTATTATTCAAATTACGTAAAGCCATGAACAAATTATCCTTCCAATGTTGATATGAATTATTGGAACTTAACTTCCTTAACTGTTCTTTCAGTAATCCATTCATTCTTTCAATTAACCCAGATCCTTCTGGATAGTGATATATCCATTCTATATTGTTTAGTATGCAATACTTCTTCATTTCATTACCTTTGAAATGTGACCCATTGTCACTTTGAATCTGCATTGGGGTTCCATAATATAGACTTATGAGATCTAGAGTTTTACAAGTGTTTTTCTAGGTTGCATTCTTATAATGACAAGCCATAAAAGTAATGGAATTTAAAGATCCCCCTGTATTGGCTTGGTTTTTGGATTGTGTTAAAACCCAGAGCTTGTTAATCCCACTTGTGGGATGGACTTGTTGACATGAAAAGAGAGGGCTGAACTGGGAGGAGCTGGTGAAGTGAATTTAGAGAGGCACCTGCAGAGAGAGAGGCAGAAGAATTTTTTGGAAGCAGCATCATGGAGGCAGAGAGAAGGAGAGAATTGCTGAGGGCCAGTTTGAACTGCCCAGGACTTTTGAGAGCTGCCACCTAGAGCTACCAAGGACTGAGGAGACATGGCTGTTATGCTGGTACTTTGTCTGTTTTGATGTTGTTTTGCCAGATTTGGCCACTGATGAAGGACAGTCCTGTTGTTGCAGAGGTCCTGGAACCTTGCTGCTGGTTCAGGGGTCCAGAGACTGTTCTGCAGACAGAGAGTGAATTCTGTCTACTGTTGAAGGACAGTGCTGTTGTTGCAGAGGTCCTGGAACTTTGCTGTTGATTCAGAAGCCCTGAAGAAGGATTTTCTTGTTGTATGTTTACAGAAATCCTGGCAGAGAGTTTTGCTAATGTTTTCAGGGGTCCTAGCACTATTCTGCAGACAGAGAATGAATTAATAAGGGCATTGGCAATGTATCTTGTGGCCTTGCTAAGCTTTGTCTCCCTGGGAACAAAGATTGCTGAGAACTTGCTGCGGGTCAAGATGAAGAAAAGACCTCTCTTTGGGTATTAAATGCTGTGCTTAAGCTTGTTGTAACTCTGGGGTAGATGGCCTATTCAGTTGTGATACAAGGGTGGGAAACTTTTGACTTTTTTGTGCTCTGTGACTGACCAAATTAATGTACTTTGCTTATGATTGGAAACTAATGCCCATTTGAGAAAAGGGCTTTGTGTTTGACTAAATGAATGTACTGCCTAGGGGTAGAGTAGTACTTAGAAGAGGGACTTTGTGATTGACTAAATGAATATAATGTCCAGGGGTGGAGTAGTACTTGGAAATTATTGAATTACACTTGGTGAATGCTGTATTTTGAATTATGCTATATTTTGATTTTCTCTGTTCTTAATTTGTCACTGAAGAAAATGGAGAGTAGCTATGCTGGTATTTGAACCTTGGGAAGTTGCCTTTGCTTGGCATTACACTACCCCATGAGATTTAACAACAAAAACATGGAAAGGCTTGGTGATATCAGGCAGGGCTAAGGTAGGGCTAAGGCCAAGGCAGCCTTTAGGGTATCAAAAGCCTTTTACACTGGGCGATACCAAGAAAGGGGTCTGGTTCTGGCAGTGACAGAATAAAGAGGTTTTGCAATTTCAGCAAAACCCAAAATCCAGAGGTTCTAGCACTCCTTGATTGACGAGGCCCGGGGATTTTCTTCCTAGACCCACATGAGCCCCAGGTGTGTCTTCAGAAACCTTAGTCAAGTTAGTTGGTTTTTGAGCTGCTGCTTTTAGGCCCTGGAAGAGGTATTGGTGATAGGTGTCTAGTGCTTCTCACCCCCTAGAGGTATCAGGGTCCCAGGCAGGCTGGGTAGGGGGAAACACTTGCTTGACTGCTTCCCACCGTTCCTCCAATGACCCACCCTCAGGGCCCAGCACAGCTTTTCTGGCTGCCTGTTTGATTCTATCTCTCTCTTCAGTGGTGAATAAAGTGGTTAAGACCTGGCAGTCCTCCCCCATGGGACAATGTGTGTGGAAGACAGACTCAAGGAGGTTAATAAAAGCATGAGGTTTTTCTGAAAAAGGGGGATTTTGAGTTTTCCAATTGTAAATATCTGAAGTGGAGAAGGTAATATATACACTAGGAAGGGTCTTCCCTCCAGGTTAAGGGATTCTCTGAGGGGAAGGATGGTTGAAGCGGAAGAGGGTTCTTCTGGGGGCTGATAGCCTGCCCCAGTCTGAGTGTGGGGGCGGGGCAAAAGGGGGCTCGGGGAGGCTGGAAGCCCTGAGGAGTCAGGAAAAGAGGCAGAAGGAGGGGTCCAGGGTTATAAAGCGGTGGGAGACTATGCTCCTCGCTATGGACTTTTGTGGGAGGATTTTTAGGAGTGTCCGTGAGTGGCTGGGCCACGAGGACTTGGATACCTCTTTGGAAAGAACAGTTCCTAAGCCAGAGAGGGGGATGGGTGACAAGGTCCAGCCAGACATCAATATAAGGGAACTGATCTGGAAGCCCTGGATTTCCTGTGACCACCTGCCACACTGATTAGATAATTTGCTTGTTGAAACTTCCCTGTGGGGGCCAGCCCACCCCAAACATGGGCCATTCATTCATGCAATAAAAAAATGAGTTTCCTCTTCTTCAAGGGGACCCCATCATCTGCCCTGTCCTAATAGGCTACTTTAAAATGGCTTAGTATACAACCCAAGGGAGTTTTTGATATACTGGCTGAATCTCCCATGTTCTAGGACAAAAATACAAACAGTATAACTTTATAAACAAAAATATCTTCCCAGTGGAAATCAGAAAAGCCTCATTGAAGGTGCTCATCCGATAGCCACTGGAAGACCTGCTTTGCAGAGTAAAAGCAGGGAGGGTTTAACAAATGAGTTCAAAGCATAACTTTCCGAGCCCAGAATGGATAGGAGACATAAAGAGATAGACAAACAGACACTAACGGACCAGACCAGAACCAGGTATGGGCAAAGTTTTGATGTCTCAAGTTCCTTTTTGCCCAGGAGATTGGTGTGCAGAATACACTCATGCCACTTCCAGCCCCCAAATTCCCACGGAATTAGAAAACAGAAAAAATCAGAAAACAAGACTGTACTTGCCTCCAAATTGGAGGTCCTGAATTCACAAGGGTCAAATGAGGGGCAGGTCAAAGTTGGAGGCAGGTGCAATCTAGGTCTTCCTGACCTGAACTTGCCAAATCTTTCCCCTTTTCATTCCCATGCTTTGCTGCCTGGAAGGAGAGATGAGAAGATACAGGTGTCTATTCGGTGGAGAAAATTGCTATATGGAAGTCTACCAGATTGTTTCAATGAATCTCATAGCTATTAAGAGTGAATAATAGGGGCGGCCAGGTGGCACAGTGAGTAAGAGTGCTGGCCCCAGAGTCGGGATGACCTGGGATCAAATCCAGGCTCAGAAACTTACCACCACACCCAGAAATAACTGGCCATGTAACCTTGAGAAAGTTACTTAGCCCCAATTGCTTTAAAAAAAAAAAAAGAGTGAATAATTCTGCAAATCAGAATCCTGAAGGACCAACTTCTGCTAATAAATACATTGGCTCCCCACTGTGGGGAAAAAAGTGAATTGTGGGTTCGTGAATGAAAAGGAAGGAATCCAGCCACAGGATGAAGGCTCAGAGAATAGATTAGAGGAATTTCCTGTTTTTGACAATTTCAGGGCTGAGGGGTGGGGCATATATTCCAAATCCACATTGAAAGAAATCATAGTTTATTAAATAGAGAGCTGGCCTGAGAGTCAGTGTAGCCCTTTGCTATTTGCTTAACCTCTCATTGTCCCCAAATAACTTTCTAAAAGTGGCAAAGAAGATTCCCTACGTGGATGAAATCAGAGATTCAGTTGTCTTTTTTTTTTTTTTTTGCTTTTTGGAAGGCAATTGGGGTTAAGTAACTTGCCCAAGGTCACACGGCTAGTGTGTGTGTGTGTGTGTGTGTGTGTGTGTGTGTGTATGTGTGTGTGTGTTAAGTGTCTGAGGCTGGATCTGAACTCAGGTCCTCCTGACTCCAGGGCCGGTGCTCTACTCACTGCACCACCTAGCCACCCCCCCCAGGTGTCTTTTCAAAATCCCTATCATTATCATAGACATCTTTCAAATCTTGGGGTCAGGGATAAGTCTGTGTAATGTAGCCACAAGAGGAGGGAGGGAGAGTAGAGAGAAAGGGAACAAAGAACAGAGTACTGGCAGTAGTCAGAGAATCTTCTGGTGGTCAAATGATGTACTACTGGGAAAAGGTCATTCAATATGGCAATTAAGAAATCATTGGCAATTTTGGAGAAGGCAGTTTCAGTTGAATGATGAGATTGGAAGAGAGCTAAGGAGAGAGGAAAGGAAGGGGAGGCATTGGTTATAAATGACTTCATCAAAGAGTTTCTACAGGAAAGGGTGGAGAGATATGGGATAATGACGTATGCTTTTCTGGGATGATTTTAATATTATTTAATGTTGGAAGCTTATTCTTTGAGGTTAGAGGGTGAGAGAATGACAGAGAATGAAGTAATTGATGTGGGTGTTTTTAAACTAATCAGTATTAATTTTCTCTCCCTCCTTTAAAAAAAGAAAAGAAAAACCAAGCCTTTGTAACAAGTATGTATAGGCAAGCAAAACAAATTACCATATTGTCCACGTCTACATCTTGAATTCATCACCTGTCTGTCAGGGGGTGAGAAGCATCCTTCATCACAATCTTCTGGGTTTACAGTTGTTCATCGAATTGATCAGAGTTCAAGTCTTTACGATGTTATTGTTATTGTACAAATTGTTTTAGTTCTACTCACTTCCCCCTGTATCAATTCATACAAGTCTCACCAGACTTCTCTGATTCCATCCCTTTCATAATTTCTTATAGTACAATAGTATTCTATTACATTCATGCACCATAATTTTTTTACTCATTTCCCAATTGATGAGCACCCCCTCCCCCTTAGTTTCCAACACTTTGGTATTACAGAAAGAGCTATGAATATTTTTGTACCTATGGATCCTTTTCTTCTTTGATTTTTTTGGGGGGCACAAGCCCAATGTTGCTGGGTCAAAGAATATGCAATATTAGGCATAGTTCCAAATAGCTTTCCAGAATTACCGTGCAATTCACAGCACAAGTGTCTTTCCATAAAGGGTAAAACTGGATCCACTGAGAAGAAAGCATCTTATCCCCAGATACCACCTGGACAGAGGCCATCCAGTACTGGTCAAAGGAAGAAGAGACAGGTGAGTTGTGATTATGGATGACTCCAAGTTAAAAGATCATCCTGGCTTGATATGAACTTTAGGGAGACACTCTTATCTGCCCACTGCATGTGCCCAGAGTGGGACAGTAAGCTGGCTAATATTTGTTGAACCTGAACCTTTGCTGAACCTTCCTTCTTATAATGGTGCACCTGAGGACAAATTATATCGCCAGGAGGAACATAGAAATAGCCGTAGCTGAGGATTACAAAAGCCTGTTGAAGAAACTGAGCTCCTTCTCTGATTTGTTATAATTCTTCTATGTAACATGACTAATGTGAAAACTTGTTTAACAAGAATGTATGTGTAGAGATTATATCAGATTGCATGCCATCTTGGGAAGGGAGGGGGAGAAAATTTAAAACTTATGGAAGTGAACATTAAAAACTAAAAATAAATTAACTAATATAAATGAATGAATGAATAGATAAATAAGTAAAGGAAAAAGGAAAAAGATTGAGTTCCTTTAGAAGTACAGGCAGTGTTCAATGCCCTTCCACTTAACAGCACATTATATTACAAAACATATGCTAATGGGAGGAAATCTGTGAACTAGAGATCATCAGCACATTGGAGAGTATTTTAATGACGATGAAATGAGGGAGAAAAGCAGCAGCAATATTGTGGTGGGAGTATACTACAGACCAGAAGGAACAAAAAAAGGTAATGTCCAGTAACTGAGCACAATTGCACAATTCTAGCAGTGAACCACAATGGAGTGGTCATAGGGGATATCTGCTGGAGCTTATAGCACAGCAGGTGATCAATTAATGACTTGTCCTAATGATCATTTCATTCCTCAAGAAGCAGAGGAAGTGATGAGGGAAACAGTTTTTCTGGGTCTTATTCTGAAGAATAAGGAAAAACTTGTGAAGCAGAAATAATAAAAACCTTGAAACAAAGTAAACACTCCATTGTGGAAGGTGAGACATAGTCTTATGAGCACAAAAGCCTTTAGAAAGCAGATTTACAAGTTTACACAAAGTAAAAGCAAAATAAAATTCTAAAGAAGTTAGCTCAAAAAGGGTGGTATATGCTTATGATGCAGATAGACCATGCCAACAAAGGAGAGAAGGAAAGAATCCACCTTCCCATTTGATCATGATGTCCGGGAAGCTCAGTAGCTATCTTTGATTTTAAAAATATACATATGTCATTATAAATAATTTAAATAAAATAATAACAATGAAACTGTACAATATTGAATTATAATGATTAAGAAGCTTAGCCCTGAAGAAGAGGTAAGAAAAAAATTCATGTCTCTTCCTTCTTTTTAGAGAACTTAGTTCAGTGGCTGACACATAGTAGACATAATATAAGTTCTTATTCCTTTTCCCCTCTTGGAAGAGGTGAGAGACTACATATTTTTACAGAATACTGCATATATTGTCACATCCAACTGATTGTTTTGGTTGGTTTTGCTGAATCAGTTGCTACTAAGCCCAGAGGATACTATTAATTACTGCCTTCTCCCTCTCCACTAAAGGGGTCCTTTCAGCTTTGGACACATGCCTGCTTAGGCTTGGTTCAATCTCAAAGAAAACTGATCTCTCTTTAGATTTTTAAATCCTGATCCCAGAGCCCTGGGGAAAATTCCTTAGTTTAGGTTCTGGATTACGTCTAAGTCTCTTCAAAGGGATGAGGAGAAAGAATACAAAAAATAGTATAAATCAGGTACAGGACAGCTATTTATTTACTCAACATAAAAGACATGCTTAAGGCTATCCCTGTATATACAGAGACAAAAGACTTAAAGAGGATATAGTCATTTATAACCACTGTTTTACTCTCTCAAGAGGCTGAGACTTAAATCCATCAAAACATGAAGCATTTTGCAAAATTGCTCAATCAACATTTCATTTTTCACTTCTGCTCTGTAAGTTGTCAATCAGTTCTCTCCATGTCTATGGCTTCTGGCAAACCACCTTAGAAAATGTCAAAACTGAGTCCCCTTATGCTATCCTTAATGATATTTTTGAAATAACATTAATAGGTATCTTGAACAAGGAAGATTTCACAATATGATAAAACGCAGGTAAACTCAAGATAAGGTAAAGTTAACATTTTGCTCCATTAAAATAGAATAGTCATTTAAATTTTGGACACACTCTTAGAGAATCAGTTTTCTAAGAATTTATAGTTTGTCTACTATGCGCCAAACCCTCTATGATGACTCCCTTTAAGTATTCCTTGCATCATTCCTTATGGGGAAGGGATAAAGTAATTATCTTAACTAAACAGAAGGTATTACTTGTTCTAAAACTGGTTACCACCCTTAATCCATTTTCCCTGGATCTTAGTTTTCCTTCTTGACCTTTTACATACTTCCCTAAAAGAAGGACAGTTATCCAGGTTTCTTGAGCTGCTATGTTATGCTAGTAATTCATATTGAAATTGCAATTTGCAAAAAACAAAAACAAAAAAAACCCCCCACAGTTCTCCTCTATCACTTGCTTCAGATCATTGATTTTTTTTTAACCTAAGTTAAGGATTTTACACTTATCATCACTAAATTTCATCTCATTAATTTTAGCCCATCATTCCAGCCTACTGACACCCTTTTATACCAGTTCTTCCCACCTTTATATATACCTATCCCACCTTCCCAGCTTTATCATCTATAAATTTGAAAAGGTATGCCATTTTTATCTTCATCTAAGTTATTGATAAAAATGTTAAACAGAACAAATTCAAAGTGAAATTCCCTGAGACACACCACAGTCTCTGGTAATAACTCATGAGTGAGCCCCAGTGAGGCAAACTCTCTCTCCCTGTTGTAAGAACAAGATGACCTCTGTAGAACCTCCCTTATAGGAACAGAATTATCTTGTACCAGCAGAACTGTCATGTATTGATTCCCATAGTTACTATATACAATCCAAAGATCAAGCTATAGATGTCAGCTCCCAAGGCTATCTTGTTACAGTTGTAACAGACCAAAATCACACCATTAGAAATTCCCCTCCCCCCACCCACCCAGGGTTTCCAGTAGTGAATGACACCTGCACCCAAAGTACAGAAACTGTATGTTCCTTCCTACCCTTGCATCACCTAATTAGTATACTTTGCACACCACTCATTGAACTTTTTCTATATAAACCTTAGGATTACCCCCATTAGGTTGCAAATTCCCTAAGGAGCTCTGACTGCTATATTACATTACAATAAATTTTTTGCTGCTTGAATGGAAGACTGCTTGAGTCTGTGAATTCTTTCCAAGTGGTTCTGCCCTGTATCTCAATAATTTTGGGGTCTCTGCACCCCTAAACTGCATGATTTAATGGTATCCAATGCAGGGCAAGTCTGAGGTCTCAAACCCTCTCACAGTCGAGGTAAGCCTCCCCTCCCTTTACCCTGTAGTTGTGTCAACCCCTCAAGCATCTAAAAAGGCTTGATACCATTTGTCTAAGCCTGCCACGGGGTGCAGAATTCCCTCTTGAGAAAGGATGCCTTTTTTGGGAACATCTACAGATAATTTTCTTCCCTCTCTAGAATGCTGTTCAAGGTGAGTGACTACAGGAGCCCATTGGTCTCCCTTTCTTTCTAAGGCCTGCAGACAAAAAGATGAACCAATTAGCCCTTGGGTTACAACACTGGAAAAAGTTCAGTCTCCAAGACCTTAAAAAAGTAACATTTCTAGGTGGTGCAGTGAATAGAGCACCGGCCCTGGAGTCAGGAGGACCTGAGTTCAAATCCAACCTCAGACACTTAACACTAGCCTTGTGATCTTGGGCAAGTCACTTAACCCCAATTGCCCTGCCCTCCCCCTCTCCAAAAAGCAAAAAAAAAAAAAAACCCAAACCCCCAAAACAAAAGTAACATCTTTCCTGGCCTCAATATAATCTATAGGACTAAGAAAAATTATCAGATTTATGAAGGAGATTTCTAACTCTTTGAGTTTTTGAACTCTCACCATCTGTATCATGCTGTCTGTATGTGTTCTGTTTGTGTCTCTGTATGGTGTAAGTGTCTGTGTGTAATTCAGGCTCTTAGTGTGAGGGAGAGATGAGAAAAAGATAATTTCATCGATTAAAGAGAAGCAAACTTGGAACCTATGTCAATGAAAAAGTGCAAAAGCTTGCACATTGAAACAGAACTAGCACGTAACCCTTCCCTGTCTCACATGAAAAGGAAAGTTTTTGTGTACCAGGACATAACCAAAAGGCAATCGAATTCATTCCAGTCTCATTTTAAGTGAAATATAAGACAAGTCAGAATTTATTTTTCTGTGTAATTTGGAAATGCATTCAACAAGCTTGAAATCACCTGACTGGTAATGGGTCTGTTTCAAGTTTCAAATACATAATATTGTTTCTTTTTCTTAGTATTGCTAAAATATGGGAAACTGGAATTTTATTCACAAAAAAATCACTAAGATCAGAAAGAAATGGTTAATGTCTTTCTGAGACAGCCGTTGAGTTTCCTTTTTGTTCAGATACCCCATTCCTGCCACAGATGAGAACATATGGGGATAAGATTCAAGTTAGTGTGGGATCTTTCCTATTTTACTAATAAAACCCCCACTGGTTCGTTTCTGGAGACGTCTTTTTCCGCCAGGTAAAGAAGTTCTGCAGTCTCAGAATTGAGGCAAGAGCCTCTGCAACTCTTTCATGTGGCCAGCAGGGGGCGGAGGCGCTGAAGCCTCCCTGGAAGATTTCTAGGTTGTTGAGACAATGCGCAAAGTGTGTGGAAGAAATCACTCTGACACATAGCTCTGGAGGCTGAACATGGTGGTCTTACAACAGAGGAAAAACCTATGTATGGCCACAGTCATCCCTCAGAATGAGGCTTCCCTCTATAGCACAGAGATGAGGCTGGTGAGGTTGCTAGTCCAACCAAAAATGACTATTTCTAATGAGAACCGCCACCAGGGCAGACACCTTAAGAAGGCTAACTTTGTGATGAAAAAAAGTATAAAAATTAAAATGTTGAGTTCCATGCTTAAGCATTTGCTTCCTCAATTAATTACCCGCCGATCTGTTGCAGAATCAGGGAGTAATGGCTGGTACCCCACCCTTGTACCCTCATTGATGGTCCCAGAGAACCACCAGCCTCACAGATGCCCTGGTCTAGGCAGGGCAGGCTATTTATCACCATAATAAGTTTTCCCATATGCATGTCAGTTTTCCTGGCTTCTATTTTCTTTCCTCCCCTTATTTGAAAAGGAAAGTCAAACTCCTAAAGGGGACTCTTTTTCTCTCTTCTTGTATCAGCACACCTGTGCAGTCTCCTCAGGCGCCTAGCACTGTTGCCTTGAGTCCCTAAGGCCCCACTGCAGCCCCCATAAGCTGCCACCCTACCACCCAACCCCAGGAGGCACTTCTCCAAGGTTGTACAACCGATCAGCAGCAGCAGGTGGTGGCCAGGCTACTGGGGGGGGGGAGGTACTGACTGCATTTCACCAAATCTCAAGCATCATATACAGCTATTGGGCCTCCGCCTTTTTTGTGAGAAGCCAAGCCCTTTCCACTTCCTATTAGAAAAGAGGGGTGCTGAACAGGAAAGGGATACAGGGTCTACTTGCTGAACAAAAAACAAAGGATGAGCTACATGACCCAACTTGTTTCCTCAAGACAAATCTAGATGGTCCTCACAAGCTAAACTTTTCAAAACTTTCTTGGCATGATCTTCAGAAATGGAATCAATGCATGGGTAGGAGAAGAAGTTGGGAGATCAAGGCATGAGAGTGAATTCAGCACCAGCAAATCTGTGGAGAATTCTTTTCTGCCCTGGAACTGTGAGAACGATGCCCCCTCCACTATGGCCACAAGCTCCGTTATGCCAGTGCTCCTCTTCACCCAGCACTGTGACCCACATCCATGTGTGGGCAAAGCAACAGAGTCCTGCCTCAGTGCTAGTAAAAAGACCCCTGTAATCTCCTTCTGATCAGTTCTTTAACCTCCTTACTATCTATGGGCTGAGAGCTTTGGAAGTAGTTGCTGCCACTGCTGATTCAGTCACTCCCACCGTCTGCTGCTAGTTTGCTGTGGCTGGGGTTGTGCTGGCATGGCCTGCACTAGCCTCTTACCCCAGGTGAGACAGACCTTTCCTGCTGACTTGCTAAGTTGAATTTGGAGTCTGTGGGCTGAGAGGTCTGGAAATCACCACTACTAGAGTGGTTCAGTTGCCCTGAAGTCTGCTCTGGGCTTGCTGGGGCCCAGTCTGTGATGACATGACCTGAGTTGGACTGTGTTCCATTCTCACCCTGGTGCAACAGACCTTTCCTGCCAACCTTTGAAGTCATCTTGGGTTGGAAATTTGTTTCACTCTTTTTATGGGTTCTGCTCCTCTAGAATTTGTTCAATAATTTTTTAAGGTTTAGAGGAATTTAGGGAGAGTTCAGATAAGTCCCTACCTTTACTCAACCCTCTTGGCTCTGCTTCCTCCATGGACTCCTAAAAGGGAATGACCAGCCCTCAATTTGTCCTTTTCCCTGTAGATCCTGCCGGGACTATTTAAGCCTATCCCTGGAGGAGTCAGGGGAGAGGTTCATGTCCCACCACTGGAGAAATGCCAAACTTCAAGCCCTTGGCAACTAAATCCCCTTGGTACAGCCCCTCAAAGATGGCAGCCTTTTGACTCAAGAGATGGCCATGACTGGGGAAGTTGTGGAGAAGCCCCTAGTTCCTGAACTCTGAGCATCTGAACCAGCTCTGGAGAAGTTGGGGTAAACATACATTGCAGCTCTAAATGCTCTTAAGCACATGGCCCCAGGAGAGAGAAGAAAGACCACCAAATCATGAGCTTGTATATATACAAGGAGAGTTCTTGAACAGTGCCATCCTTGGCAAACTTTCATTCTGAAGTTCTGGGACCCTGATTCATAGAGAGAAGAAGAGGAGTGAGAGTCCAGCTGTGGGGTGGGAGAAATTACAGAAATTTGACAGAGTTAAATCATCAGCCTGTTCATAGGGAACTAGGAAGTCAGGTGTCTAAAAGGAAGTAGGGAAGGGATCCAATACCACGTGCCAGGAACATGAAGGAAAGCTAGAAATGGGCAGCAGTTCATACATGATGACAAAGAAGAAAATACATGGCATGGGATGAGGCCAGTTGTCCCTGTTTGTCTTTCACTCTCAAAGAGGACTGATGACAACCAGGAGGGTGATGTCTTGACTTGCATGCAAATTGAATTTAAGGGAGGCAGGGCTGTGCAAAGTCATCAGCCTCACTCACCTCCAGAGGCATTGGATCCCAGTGACAAGACAGGTGAGGATGACTGGCCATAGCTCCAGATGCACTGGGAAGCCTTGATCTTTTTCTAAGCTGGAGATTTTCCCAGGTCTCAGTTTGTCTGAAGCAACTCCCATTCAGTAATTAAGTCTAGGTAAGAACTGAGGCAAAAAATGGCCTAGTTTGCCTTCCCAAAAGAATTGGTCTGGGAGGGGAAGACCTTTAGGGTTTCTGGTGAGGCTAGCTAGTGATTCGGAGGAGATCAGTTTGATGGATTCATATTTCCATACTGCTTGGGGCCAAGAGCCTTGTTCATTGGAAGAAGTTCTTTGGACTACTCTTTCCGGGGAGTTATTTGTGAGCACTAAAAGTGTGGTGATATCCCTAAACACATACTCTGATTAGGTAGGTATGCTTCCAACGTCCTTTATTTTTTAAAATGAAAATAGCAGTCTCATTGGATGGCAAGATTATTACAGCTGTCAGGCAAAGTGATATGACACCCCTCTCAGCTATACCCATGTTCATGATGCTGTTTGTGTTGTTATCTATTCAAATTTAGACCTGTGAGATCCCATCCAATATTTCTGGGCCAGACCAAAACGAATGATCCATGATGTAAGAAGAAAATCCATTCATTTAAAAAATAAAATGTTATTGTATCTTTTGTTTCCACATTCCTTAAATTTTCCTCAGTATCCTCTCTCCCCCTCCCAGAGAGCCATCACCTACAACAAAGAATTTTTTCAAAAAGAAGAAGAGGGACAGCTATGTGGTGCAGTGAATAGAGCACTGACCCTGGAGTCAGGAGGACCTGAGTTCAAATTTGGCCTCAGACACTTAACACTTACTAGCCAAGTTACCTTGGACAAGTCACTTAACCCCAATTGCCCTGCCTTCCCCCCTCCAAAAAGAAAAAGAGGAAAAAAAAATCAGCAAAGCTAATCAATAATACCAGAAGCCTGAAAATATGTGCAATATTCCACACCTGTGGACCCTCCCCCTCTGCAAAGAGGTAGAGGGAAAGTTCTTTTCATATCTTTCTTTGAGTCCACACTTTTTCTTGGTAATTCTACAACATGCACTTTTTTTTTTTTTGGAGGGCAGTTGGGGTTAAGCAACTTGCCCAAGGTTACACCGCTAGTTTTTTTGTGTGGGTGTTGTGTCTGAGGTTGGAACCGAACTCCGGTCCTCCTGACTCTGGGGCCAGCGCTTTACTCACTGCACCGCCTAGCTGCCCCGACAACATTCACTTTCAATTGTTTTCGTAATTGTTGTTAGGAAGCAGCATTTAAGATAATGAAGCAAAATAAATAACAAAGAATTGGATCAGCAATTAAATGTTCTTATGACCAATTCTGAAATGGCTGCTACCCCCAAATGCCTTCTGAGACCTCCTTGATTAACTTAATTAATTATTAATCAATTAATTAATAATTAATCCTCCTTCTTCTCAATACAACTGGAAAGGGACGCAAAATTTCACCCATCAGAAGGGTGGTTAGACACAAGCATTGAAAAGAAGACTGTTTAGGCATTTCTCTTTCCATAGCATCATGGCAATTTTGAAAGCTCTGACTTCTTGGCACAGAAATCAGCCAAACCATATAAGCTTTAAGCATTTTTGAGAGCATAGGTTTCTCAGTGTGGCAATTAGATGAAGAGCAAAATTGTGAAGCTACATCTCTTGTCATCTTCAAGAAAGTCTATCCAGGATTCCAGAGCTCAGGACACAATTGTCATTCCTCCTGTCTCTGCCACCCCCCTTGGCTGCATCTTCACTTCCTGGTTATCAACATCTCTATCTCACCCCCCCCCACCCCTTTTAAGATTTTTCCATTGGTTGGTTTCCATTGGAATGGTCTTCCATTTCCTTCTCCATAGGAGCAAGACAGACTGAGATTAAGTGACTTACCCAGGATCACACAGCTAGTAAGAGTCTGAGGCTGGATTTGAACTCAAATGTTCTTCACTCCAAACCCAACTCTCTATCCACTGAGCCACCTTACTGCCTCCCATACTTCTAGTGCAACCACCTAACTGAAGTACATACCAGCTGACACTGTTATTCTGTGGAACTCTCACAAAGGCTTATGGGAGATATAGTCCAAAGTTTCCCTAAGCATTCTGGACATATGCCTATCCATATGGGCACAACCTCCTTACATCTGTAAATGAAATGTTACCGTGTCATTAAAAATGACAAGTATTGACAATGCAAAAATGACAATGCAAAGAAATATGGAGAGACTTCTATGAAAGGATGGAGAATGAAGGAAGCAGGATTAGAACAATAATATACACAGAGACCACAGTTATGTATGGAACCCCAGTGCCAAAGCCCATTGCTATGGGACTCTCTCCTTACAGGTGGACATCAATGGCCTGCACCACCACCAGGGGCAGGATGGAGTTGGACAGGAGGGGAGAAAGGGGAACTCTTCAATTTCTCATCAAGTCTTCTTCAAGCTTTGAATCAACGTGAGTCACTTCTGGCTTCCAGCTTCCAGAAGGAATATAGAAGAAGCCTGTCCCATTTTAGGTTGCTGAAGGAAAAATTGAGGAGACACAAGAGGAACTAGCAGTTTCTACCATGTTCCTATCCCCAGCTTACTATGGTAGAGATCCAAGGGGAACTTCCTCTTGGGTAAGATCTAGGACTTTCTCTTTCAGTTGAACTGAGATACCTCCCTCCCAAGGAGAGAATTCTTTTCTCTCTGTATTGTCTAATATATGTTCTCCTATGTATACTTTCTCTGACATCTGTTTCCTATTGAATTGGACAGATGGGTTTTCTTGCTATTTTTTTTACCATGTGTATTCATTGAAGAACTTGTGTTCAAGTGAGAAAGGGCTAAAACCTTGGATAGAAAGCTTGGGAGTCTTCCTGTCCCCCTAATAATAAACAGTGATCAGAAGTTAGATTGAACCTGAAAATACTCCCTAAACTAATACTATTTAAGGGAGCAAATAGATATAATTCTAGCCCAATGACCTTCTCTCTAAAGAGAGCAGAGTCATGGCATCTGGAGTCACTCCTCCTTCTTTCCTTCCACCCCTATTGTCTGCAAAAATTAATAATCTCCCTCAGAGAAGGAGCTAGAGATGTACATTTCTGCCTCCCTTCAAGCCACACAATGATAGCCTGATGGTACATGTGAGGACAATCCTCACAACATGTAGGACATTACCACACAATGGAGCCTCACCATATGTAAAAATAATAATAACAAGAAAATCTGTAAAAGTAAACAGAAACAAGGTCAGAAAGGGACATGAAAGCAAACAGGACATTGTAATTACTTTCTGATTGAAGTTAATATATACATAAAAATAAACTCTTAAAATGGAGTTTGGGGTTTCACATATGACCACTTGAATTTTTGTTTTTATGGTTGCATGTTTCAGATATGGTTATAAATTGGGAATTTAAAATTTATGACAGCACACATGCAATTTTGTCGTTCTTTGCATAATGCTTATGAATACAAGCTCAGCCCTCTATCCACTGCACCCCCTAACTGCCCAAGCAATACCACTCCCACAAGGAAACTAGCCATATAGGAATAGAAACTTTATAGTCTTGAGCTCACAAACAGCATGCTTTAATTAACAAAGTTAAACAGGATCATTCTCCTAACATAATAAGCAAAATGTCGTGCCAGCATACTGCTATTCCATTTTAAACCTTGAATTTTATGCTACTATTTGAAAAGTAGAATTGTAATAAGAAATCATAAAACTCTATGTGTGTCTTTGCACTTTTCTGTAACATGAAATAACCTTCCGACAATAGCCTCAAGAAGATAGAGTACAGTTCTGATTATATATTTCATAATGTCTCCTCTAAAAATGGATTGCTATCTAGCGATACAGAACATGCAGATTATGGGACTTCTACACTGAAACCCATTGAAATTCTCTCTAAGTCCATGTTTCTCCCTAGAATGACAGTTTGGGAAACTACACTAGCACATTTAGGTTGCTCTGGGGTCGTTTGCTAAATATTACAGTCTCAGTGTCATCAATAATAGACCAGGGACAGAAAGATGAAAGTAGATTCCGGGGTCAGAGGATGGTGGTTATAGTCCTAAACCTATCTTCAAATGTTCATTGTGTCTTTTATTTTCACATATCAGGAAGAAATGAGGTTATCAGAAGATGCTGATATTCGTGGGACTACGAGTTCATCCTCCTGCACACCCCTTGTCAAAAAGAGACTCACAGTCTTCTTGGTGTTGCTTTCACTATCTACAACATGGGAAATAGATTCATCATCTGTTCTTTGTGGTCCAGGCAACAGCTCCACACACCCTTCTTAACCATGTTAATTCTACCTGAGGACTGCTTTGACTACATAAATTTTCATGTATTGTTTCACCATTTTTATTTTCTTTTACATAGTTGTTAATTATTTCTATCTTTTTTCTTTGACCCATTAAGATTCATTATTAAATCTCCAAATGGCTCTGTATATTTGTTTGTGGTCCCTGACTCAACATCTATTCTTATTGAATTATGGTTTGTAAAGGATGTATTGACTATTTCTGCCTTTTTACACTTGTTTGCAATCTCTATGCCCCACTACATGATCAATTTTTGTAAAAGTTCCATATGATTCAGAGAAATATGTATATTCTTTTGCTGTCACATTTAGAAGACACCATATGTCTTTTAATTCTGGTTTTTCCAGAAATGTGTTCATTTCCACATTTTCTTTTTTGTTTATTTTTCTGTTAGACTTATCCAAAACTGATAGACAGCTATTGAAGCCTCCTGTCACTGTTGTATTACTGTCTATGACTTCTGGAAGCTCAGATGTTTTCTTTTTTAATTTAGATGTCAAGGCAGTTGAGATGTATAAGTTGATTACTAATATTGGTTTTTCATTATGGTTCCTTTCAGCATAATATAGTTTTTTGTTTATCCCTTTTTATTTTTTGAATTTTTGCTTTTGCTTTGTCATGACAGCAACTACTTTTTTTTAATCACTTGATGCATAGTACATTTTCCCCATCTTCTCAGTTTTATTTTGTGTAAGTCTTTTGTTTTTTAAATGTTTTTCTTGTGCAGCAGATTGTAGGGTTTTATTTTCTTATCCAATATGTCATTCTTTTTCATTTTATTGATTGTTTAATTTATTCATATTTAAAGTTATGAGTTAGATTCATATTTTCCTCCATCTGTCTCTAAAAATTTTTTCACATTGATTTCCTTTCTTCTGCTGTAAGCACTGTATTATGTTCCTTCAGTTTTTGTTGTTCAGTTATTCAGTTGTGTCTGACTCTTCATGTTATTTTATTTTAATCTTTTGTTAAGGTGACGCTGTTCCCACAGAATCTTTCCCCCTCCCCCCTGATTCTCTCTTCTTGTTTTTTACTCATTTCTCTTTAGGGCTTTGTTTATCATTTCCTCTCTCCTCTCCTCTCTCTGTTTATACATTTCTTCCCCCTTTTTTTCCTCTCAGTTAGTCAATTCCCCCTTCTTCAACTCCCCTTCAACTAATTCTACTCATTAGTTGGGGTTTTTTTGTTGTTGTTTTGCTTTTTGGAGGGCAATTGGGGTTGTGACTTGCCCAAAGTCACATGGCTAGTAATTGTGTCAAGTGTCTGAGGCCGAATTTGAACTCAGGTTCTCCTGACTCCAGGGCCGATTCTCTATTCACTGTGCCACCTAGCTGCCCTTACTCATTAGTTTTTAAATTTCATTTTTGTGCCCCTTTACAAAAAGAATTTATCTTACTCTCTTCTTTATCCATCTTCTTTCTGTTTTCACTAGCCCTTAGTTCTCTGACTCATAACCCGTATAGTTATCTGTTCTCTCTCTTTTCTCTGTTTTCCTCATGCCAGTTCTAGGTTCTTTCCTCCAGGTGCTTTCTGCCTCATTTCCAGAACAATGTCAATTATTGCAGTTGTTAGAGAGGACTCTCTCCCATTTTAAGGCACCTCCCCCACTACATCCTGATTATGCAGCCCAACAGTAACCTATAACCTCTTTTATTGACTTTTTTTTTCTACATTTACCTAAAAATCATCCTGTGTCTGTGCTCTTCCACTCTTCCAGGTGCCAGTTGCCCCTAAGGTTCCAACTCCCTCCCTCCCAAGACTTTTCAGGCACCAAATCCCCCAGGCCTCATCTAGTGTAAATTCTTCATCTCCCTTCAGTCATAGAAGCATTCATCAGTGGGACCTCCTTTGTTTCCCCCATGCTGTTTCCAATTTTTTCCTTCTCCTCCTTCCCCACTACCCTGTAAACTCTTCTCTTTCTGAGACCATGGAGGTCACCTTCCCCATATTTCTAACCCTTGATTTGATCCTTGCACATTACTTTCTATAATCTGCTCCCACCTCCCCCTTTAATGTACCCTTCCATGTCATGATGTAGTTCCACAAAAGAAACATTCACTTGTAGGCAAGGTGTCACCAGGTTCTATCCATAATGCCATCTGTCTGCCTCTTCATGGTTACCTCTAACAGATTTCTGCCCCACCCCTGTCTGTCTCCTTGTGTACATTTAGAAAGAAACTTCTTCCTGGTCTTTCTGTTAACTCTGTTGCGGTTACTTTCTGCATTTATTCATTCCTCCTGCATTTCTGTTGTTTTGGGTATTGAAGAAACCAATAATCTATTCAGTTCCAGTTCTTTCTTAAAATGTTTCAAACCCTTCTTTATTATTAAATACATGACTAGACTCAGATTTGCCTGGTTGGTCACCCTGGATTGTATTCTGAGTTTCAGTGATCTTCGGAACACATTATTCTGTTCCCTCCTCCTTTTTCTACTGAGTGCAGAATAGTTTTGCATTATTTGAATGTTCTTTCTTTTGTATTTGAAAGTTTTTCTCCAAATGACTTTTAGAACTTGTCATTTCTGACTTGAATTGTTAAATTTAACCACTATAGATCTTGGAGCTAGTAGCCTTAGTTTTTTCTGGAGACGATCTGTGAAATCTTTCCATTGGAATTTCATTTTCTATGTTCAGAAGTTCTGGGTAAATCTCTTCCATTAGTTTCTTCATTACATTTCTAAGGTTTTTTGTCCTGTCATGTTTTTCTGGGAGACCTATGCTCCTCCAATGCATTCTGTCTTCAAGTTCGGTGTGTTGTACTTGCAGAATGAACACATTTTCTTTTAATATTATTATTTTTTGCTTTTCTTCCTCAGTCTTGCCCTCACTTCTGGGTGTTTGCATTCCCAATCTATTGTTCTCACTTTTGGTTCTTTCTTTCTTGTGGTTTGCCACTGCAAATTCAAGTCTTTCTATTCTGCTTTTTATTTTTGCTGTGCTGGCAATAAATTCTGCTCTCATAATTCTCTTTTCTCTTTTGAACCACACAGGAAGAGTTTGCTGTTGTTCCATGCTCTCCTCAAATTCCTCAGGGTCCCCTGTCTCATCAAGTGTTGGGTCATTTTCCTTCTTTTTATGGCATTTATTCATAGTGGCTGAACTACTAGCTCCATAGGCCCTGTTTCCTTCTGTTGTTACTATTTTTCCTGTTGATTTATCAGCTTATTTTCAAGGTCTTTGAGATTTCTTCTTCCTGAAATCTTTGGCATTTACAGTCTTCCCCCTATCCCTTATTTTCCTTATCACTCACTTCCTGACTCCTTTCCCTCTGATTATGGTTTCCTGGGGGGCTAGATGGACCTCAAGGAGCGTCAGGCTCCTTCCACACTGGACAGTTCAAGGTTCCATTAGCCTACGTCTCTGCCCTGAGTGACTTGGATGGTCAGAACTGACCCCAGATAGATGCTTTGCTCTTTCTCTCAGGCTTGGTGAAGTGACA
Organism: Petaurus breviceps papuanus; assembly: GCF_028583685.1. Taxonomy (NCBI): domain Eukaryota; kingdom Metazoa; phylum Chordata; class Mammalia; order Diprotodontia; family Petauridae; genus Petaurus; species Petaurus breviceps. Next base: position 1,302,840 of record NW_027185715.1, on the reverse strand, counting down.
CACAGCTTAGTTCCTTAGTTCTCTGGTCTGGCACTGGAAGTTCAGAGACTGCTTTCCCTGGCACAAACAAAGCTTGTTTTACCCTAGTGCTGGTAGTTAAGAGCTTTGTTGCACTGGTACTTCTAGGTTTTAGCCCCCAGTAGGTTTATGTTCCTGAAGGACTGTGGCCAAGTTGGCTTTTGAAGCCCAAGGTCTCTATGGCACAAGTAAGAAGGGGTGGGAAACTGAGTGTAGGGGCAAGTTTTAATGTAAGCTTGTTTTGTGTCATTGGGTCTGCTAATGCAACCTATCTATTGTTGGTATAGGAGGTGGGGGGGGGGCGCTGCTAAGTGAGCATCAGTGCTTGTTGGATTTGGACTTTTTTTTTTACCTTCCTTTGGATTCTGGGTGACCTCAACCATGGAAAGCGGGGGTTGCTTTATCTTTAGTAGATAATTCCTGCTTGTGAGAGGCATGAGAGATTGTGGAAATTGGAGAAAATGTACAGTCAGAGGGGCAGCCAGGTGGCTCAGCGAGTAAGAGCACCGGCCCCAGAGTCGGGATGACCTGGGATCGAATCCAGGCAATACTTAGCACCACACCCAGAAATAACTGGCCGTGTAACCTTGAGCAAGTTACTTAACCCCAATTGCTTAAAAAAAAAAAAAGAAAATGTACAGTCAGCCATCCTGTTGCTTAATTAACCTGGAAGTTGGGAGATTTTTATATTAGAAGACTTTCCCAATTTATCTTTTCAGTCTGATAAAACTGAACAATTAAATGAGTGAAACCCCAAGTTGAGGTGTGGAAGCCAAGTCTTGTACAGAACTTACATGAAGAACCCAAGCCTTAAGCAAGCTGCCAACATGAGTGATCTCCCTTAGGGGGTTTTGTTAGGATGAAATTGCTTTACTCTTTTAGAGGTTCACACTATCTTGACCACACTATTTCTACCAAATCTAGACATAATTAATATGAAAGTATTCCCCTTCTTTAGGACTGAGTTTTTCCATATCTAAATTCTAAGGAGAGGTGGTCTAAAAAATCTTTAAAGCCATATTTTCTAGAAGACATTCTGTCATTCTATGTTTGGTGGCCTAGAAATCATTCTGATGCTAAAAATCTAGAAAATTCATCTAGAGTGTTCTATTCAGTTTTAAATGGCATAGTTTAAGAGGAAAATTGATGAGCCGGAGTGTGTTCATAAGAGGCTCTAGACAGGCTAATGAAGAGCTTGGCATCTCTATCACATGAGGATTGGTTGAAGGGACTAAGAACGTGAGTCTGAAAGAGAGAATACTTTATTTTTGGGGGGGGAGGGCAGGGCAATTGAGGTTATGTGACTTGCCCAAGGTCACACAGCTAGTACCTGTTAAGTGTCTGAGGCCAGATTTGAACTCAGATCCCCCTGACTTCAGGGCTGGTGCTCTATTCACTGTACCACCTAGCTACCCTGAGAGAATACTTTAAATGTCAAAAGAGTTGACAGGTGGAAAAGAGATTAGACTTTTTCCATTTGGTCCCAGAAAGCAGAACTGGGAGTAATGAGGTGAAGTTTCAAAGATGTATATTTAATCTAGATGTCAAGAAAAACTTTTTAAAAAATGTATTAATGGATTTTATTTTTTACATCATCATAATTTCCCCTAGCATCTTTCTCCATCTCCCAGAGAGCCATACTATATGACAAACAGTGGGAGGAGGGGTGTTAAAGATAAAAATAAAAATAAATTGGAGAAATCAGTATAACTGATCAATAAATGGAAAAAGTCTAAAATTGCATGAAATGTATAATGCCTACGGACCTTCCACCTCCACAAAGGGGTAGCTGAAGAGTCTCTTCATAGTTCTTTCAAGTCCTGCTTGATCTTTAAATTTTATATTGATTTAAATGATGGATATGGACATAAAAATCCTAAATAAAATACTAGCTCAAAGATTACAACAATATATTACAAAAATTATACATTGTGATCAAGTAAGATTTATATCAGGAATGTAAGGATGGTTTAACATAAGGAAAGCTATTAAAATAATTGATTACATCAATAATAAAAGTTTTAAAAATCATGATTATATCAGTAGATGCAGAAAAATTTTATACTATCTACTTTTGATTTTTTGTGTGTGCGCTTTTTCTTTCCACTTAACTTGTTGTGATTGTGTGTGTTTCTTCCTTGGCTTTGCCCATTTATCTTTGCATCATTTTATGTAGGACTTGCTGTGCTTCTCTGTATTTGTCACATTGGTCATTTCTTACAGCACAGTAATATTCCTTTATATTCATGTACCATGATTTAGCTATCCGTTAATCGATGGGCATCTATGTTGTTTCTAATTCTTGATGATCTCAAAAAGTGCTGCTATATTTTCACTTACATGGAGACTCTTTCATCAGTGGTCTCCTTACAGTATTAACCTAGCAATGGAATCTCTGGGTCAAAAGGTCACTATACATAATTCCAAATTGCTTTCCAAAATAGTTTCACTGACCCACAGCTCCACCAACAATAGACTAACGTGCCTATCTTCCCACAACTCCTCCAACATTGACTTATTCTCATCTTTTATCATCTTTGCAGATTTGCAGGGTGTGAAATGAAACCTTAGGGTTGCTTTGATTCACATTTCTCTTATTAGTGATAACACAGAAGCTTTCTAACAATAGGAATTGTCCAAAAGTGGAATGAGTTACCTGGAGAGGTGGGGAGTTCCCCTTCCTCGGAGGTCTTCACGTAGAGGCTGGATGACCAATTGTCAAGTATGTTATAGCAAAGATTCCTTTCCTGTATGTGTTCTACTAGATAGCTACTGAGCTCCCTTCTAATTCTTCAAATCTGAGATCCTCTGACAGTAGCCGGATTTCTTGCCATAACCCGACAAAGGCATCTAATTTTCTTTTTTTATCTAATTTGTTTTTGTTCTGAACATAACAAACACCAAAATAAAATTAGCATTTCTATCTACAATGTGGGAGAGAACTGTACATAAAACTATGGATTTCTGTTATGTAGAGTTTGCTTTTCTTTTTTATTTACAGCATGATCTAAGACACTTACCCCAACTCATAGGCACAGCAACAATTGGGTCCGTCTTGCTCAACTGCTTCATCTCCCCAGAGTTCAAGAGGTACTCTGAGGTGGAGGGGGTATGGTTGTCCTGGGGGATGATCCTAAAATGCTTATGGGAAGATTGGGAGTTCAAATTCCTCTGGACCCTTCAAAGCACCTCTTCTAGCCACTGGATGGGAGAGAAGGGGTGGGTGAGTAAAAGAAAAACTGGACTGAGGCCGGATCCAAGATATCTCTTCCCTGTCTCCCAAACCCAAGCAGCTTCTCCTCATGGGTTTTACTCAAATACCACTCCAGGCTCTGCAATAATGCTGGTTTTCAGATATTTTATACATGATCCCTACAGCATGACCAAGTTTCCTTAGTCTATCTAAATACTTCGTCTGCAACATTACTCCAATTACTAAACCCTAAGTTTGACTGAAACTGATTAAATGAAACTTGCTCTTACCTTGATATCTGAGTATCATATCAAGTGCTTTAAGTGGGATGGTGTGACTCAAGTGATTTCCTCAATCAGCCCCACTCTCACATTTAAGCATTTAATGAACTCAACATGTAACTTCCAAAACTCTATTGCCTATATATGATTCTTTCTGATCTTCCTTTCTGTTTTCTTCTCATTTGGGGAAGGACTGGGACTAAAATATCTCGGTCAAGAATTCATATTGGTTTTGTAGAAACATTGAAGGGAAAAAGCATCATCATTATCATCAATTCTTTCTCAAAATGGGTCCAAAATTATTCCCAGCTTGCATTAAAACATCTATCACAGTTCTGTACCTTTTGTTTGTAATAAAAAGATTTCCAAATGCTATTATTTCTTATAACTCTGCATTAAAGGAATTTGGGGACTGTTATCATTATACCTCATAACCCAAAAGCAAGAAATTAAGCTGAATGACAGCACTTTATGTCTACCGTGTGGATTTGACTGTTAGGGTGAATGATGAAGTCATGAGGTTGGTGGTGCCAACAGCTATCTAGGTCAGAGGTGTCATACATCTCTATGGTTCTCTAAGTAGCTCATAATATCATCTACAATTTTTTTCCTTTTTCTGTGTGCTGATTTCTTCCATTTCCTTTCCTTTCTTAGGTCTTAATTATCAAATGTGCAGGCCTGTTGCTGTGGAGCTAGACTAATATGTCTATAATATTTTTCAGGACTGCAAGTGGAGTCATGGAGAATCAGAGCTGAAAAATGGTTGAACAACACCGACAATAACAATAATAAATTCCATGCTACTTTCAAAACCATCCCCCTTGACTGTTGGTGTGAAACCACAGCATGAATGAAGAGTAGAGTTTGATATGGGAAGGCAGAAGGAGACGTGAAAAGCAAGTAGGTTATAATCAGATAAAGAATTTTTTTTTTTTGCTTTTTGGAGGGGGGAAGGTAGGGCAATTGGGGTTAAGTGACTTGCACAAGGTCACACAGCTAGTTTTTTGTGTTAAGTGTCTGAGTCTGGATTTGAACTCAGGTCCTCCTGACTATAGGGCTGGTACTCTATTCACTGCACCACCACCTAGCTGCCCCAAGGAAATATTTTTAAAAATAAATAAAAATACAATAGCATGCAAATAATGTTAACTTTGGCTTATTAACATCAGAACATAAGTAAAGTTAACATGTGGTTTTCTAAGTCAATATGTGACCTTTGGCAATTCTTATATGTACAATTTAGTGGTCCTCATTTCTCCTTTAATCTGACACTACTGATCTAAGTGAAGTGACTTCAGAGCAGTCTGGCTATGCCCAGCTGACATGCAAACAAGTCCAGGCACAAAGGCCAATCTTTGTCCCATTGAACACCCTGTTTCTTAGCCACTAGTGGAAGTTTGTTTTTCACTATTCACTATTATGGTTGCTGGTTTCAAACCTGCCTCTGTATGGGGCCTAGCCTTTCACCAGAGGCCCTTTCAGATTCTCTGGCTTATTTGTCTGGTTCTTGCTTTTGCTACAATTGTAAGATTAGATAATAATGAGCTGAGTATGTGCAAAGGAGGAGTTTCTTACTGTGTATGCCACATGGGTTGAATTGTTTGCCTATGTGTGGGGAGCCAAAGAAGCCTGGTTCAGGACTCAGATATTAAATCCTAATAGTGGACTTTAAAACAGGAATCTCTTTGAAATGCTACTTTTTGTTAAGTTAGCTCCTGAGTTCTTTGTTATGGGTTACACTTATAATGATTATTACTTGAGTTCTGAGATCAATAGACTATACCCCAAGATTTTAGTTATTAAGAGCTAAAATATTTGATTCAGCACTCAGGTATCTTTGGGCGGTCAGCTCTAAACGTGATGTCTTTTGAGGATTGAAGCTTTGGCTTTGAAGTTTGCTCTCATTTTTATCTGTTTATGACTGCAGCTGCATTAAGAGGTACCTGAGGCCTAGATCAAAGGTCTTACCCTAAGACTTTAGTCTCCTAGATCCTTATCAAATTATCTATTCTGTGCAGGATATGACAGACTAAGATAATGATAAGAATACTTGAGTCCCCTTCCTTTGTCTCATTGCTCTATAAAAACCTTGTCCTGAGAATCAATAAATGGAGTTCATCATTCTTCCTTGAACTACCCACATGGCCTGATCATTTCTTATTCATGCCTCCAAATCGTGCTGAGTGCTGGACACTGAGCAGCCCATGGCACCTATGACCCTACCTGTTCTCCTGGCAATTTCCTCAATTAGTGTTTAGCTGAGAATATGACTTTACAGGAGAAGTCCTGAATCAACTTTTCACGAGGGTGAAGAATATAACAGAAGGCATTCTGCTGTCTTGTGTGGCTCACCTTAACCTGTGGTTATCATTAGATGAATCTTGTGGGTTCAACTGAGTGGTTATAGAAGGTTTAGTTAAGGGTTATAGAAGGGTTAACTACCATCATCTATATTTATTACAGGTTCATTTGTCGAAGTTATTAATTGCTTTAATTAATTTTAGTTGCATCTCTATGGTTCTTTAAGTAAATCATACCATCTACAATTTTTTTCTTCATATATGCCGATTTCTTCAATTTTATTTGTCATAATTGTTATAATATTTCTAGCACTAGATCAAATAATTGTCATTATAATGGACATTCTTCCTTAATCCCTGCTCTTACTGGAATGGCCTCTCTCCATTATATATGTCTCCTGTTTTTTTCTGAACTTAAAATACCAAGAAATACAGGCATTTCCATACGCACAGAAAATCACAAAAAGATAATTGTGTATGAAACTGTGAATTTCTGTTTCATACCACTTACAGTTTGTGAATGTATATAATCAATTCCAGACAGCTGGGTGGTGCAGTGAATAGAGTGCTGGGCCTGAAGTCAGGAAGACTCATCTTCATGGGTTCACATCTGACCTCAGATACTTTCAAGCTATGTGACCATGGACAAGTCACTTAACCCTGTTGTACCTCCATCTCCTCATCTATAAAATGAGCTAGAGAAGGAAATAGCAAACCACCCCAGTATCTTTGCCAAGAAAACTCCAAATGGAGTCATGGAGAATCAGACACAAATGAAAAATGATTGAACGCTACCAACAACCACAATAATAAATTCCATGCTCAAAACCATCCCCCTTGACTGTTGGTGTGAAGCCACAGCATGAAAGAAGAGTGGAGTTTGATATGGGAAGGCAGAAGGAGAGGTGAAAAGTCAGTAGGTTATAGTCAGATAAGGAGATTTCAAAATTCTTGCAAATGAAGTCGATGTATTTTTGAATGGCAGAGGTGAAGATGAGGTCATGGGAAGTGAGTAGGTTGAGGAAATGAGAGTATGAGGGCAGGAGTTGGGGAGGAAAGAAAAATTGTTAGCCAGGTACTGAACAGTTTGAGAGAGGACAAGAAGTAACCTGGAGGTAACCAAGTCTCTTCTACAATGTTACTATCTTTTCTTTCTTTCTTTTTTTTTTGCAGGGGGATGGCAGGGCAATTGGGGTTAAGTGACTTGCCCACGGTCATACGGCTAGTAAGTGGTAAGTGTCTGCGGCAGGATTTGAACTCAGGTCCTCCTGACTCCAGGGACAGTGCTCTATCACTGCGCCACCTAGCTGCCCCGGAAATATTTTTTAAAATAAAGAAAAATACAATAGCATGCAAATAATGTTAACTTTTACTTATTAACATCAGAACATAAGTAAAGTTAACATGTGGTTTTCTAAGTCAATATGTGACCTTTGGCAATTCTTATATGTACGATTTAGTGGTCCTTATTTCTACTTGAGTTTGACACTACTGATCTAAGTGAAGGGACTTCAGAGCAGTCTGGCTATGCCCAACTGACATGGAAACAAGTCCAGGCACAAAGGCCAATCTTTGTCCCATTGAACACTCTGTTTCTTAGCCACTAGTGGAAGTTTGTTTTTCTTTTTTTTTTTTCTTTTTTTTTTAAAGCAATCGGGGTTAAGTAACTTGCTCAAGGTTACATAGCTAGTTATTTCTGGGTGTGGTGCTGAGTATCTGAGACCAGATTTGATCCCCAGGTCATCCCGACACTGGAGCCAGTAATCTTACTCACTGAGCCACCTGGCCGCCCCTTGGAAGTTTGTTTTTCACTATTCACTATTATGGTTGCTGGTTTCAAACCTTCCTCTGTATGGGGCCTAGCCTTTCACCAGAGGCCCTTTCAGATTCTCTGGTTTATTTGTCTGGTTCTTACTTTTGCTACAAATGTAAGATTAGATAATAGTGAGCTGAGTATGTGCAAAGGAGGAGTTTCTTACTGCGTATGCCACATAGGTTGACTTGTTTGCCTATGTTTACCATGACCCCACCTTCTCTCCTGGCGATTTCCTCAATTAGTGTTTGTCTGAGAATATAACTTTACAGGAGAGCTATCTTCACCCGAACCAACTTTTCATGAGGGTGAAGAATACAACAGAAGGCACTCTGCTCTCTTGTGTGACTCCAAATGGAGTCATGGAGAATCAGACACAAATGAAAAATGACTGAACGATGCCAACAGTCCCCCTTGACTGTTGGTTTGAAGCCACAGTATGAAAGAAGAGTGGAGTTTGATATGGGAAGGCAGAAAAAGAGGTAAAAAGTCAGTAGGTTATAGTCAGATAAGGAGATTTCAAAATTCTTGCAAATGAAATCTATGTATTTTTGAATGGCAGAGGTGAAGATGAGGTCATGGGAAGTGAGTAGGTTGAGGAAATGAGAGTATGAGGGCAGGAGTTGGGGAGGAAAGAAAAATTGTTAGCCAGGTACTGAACAGTTTGAGAGAGGATGAGAAGTAACCTGGAGGGAACCAAGTCTTTTCTACAATATTATTATCTTTGCTTTTTTTTTTTTTTGCAGGGGGAGGACAGGGCAATTGGGGTTAAGTGACTTGCTCAAGGTCACATGGCTAGTAAGTGTTAAGTGTCTGCGGCAGGATTTGAACTCAGGTCCTCCTGACTCCAGAGCCAGTGCTCTATTCACTGTGCCACCTAGCCACCCCTCTAAAATGTACAATCTTTTTTTTTTGTTTGAAAGGGTTTCTCTCTTTGCATAAATTATTCTCCTGGCTCTGCTCACCTCACTCTGCATTAGTTAACGTGACCCAGGATCCTCTAAATCATTTCTTTTCTCATTTCTTACAGCACGATACTATAATCCTATATTTAAAGTATATACTATATATTTATATGTATTTGCTATATATACTACATATACTATAATCCTAAATTTTTCAGTCATTCTCCATAATGTTTCTTCATAGTGGTTGTTCTTTTGTTTACTCAGATCTCCAGCCTAAATTCCTAATTTGGGATTTTGTACCAAGTTACTTTTTAGGAAAAGTAAAGAATAAGCATTGGGGCGGTTAGGTGGTGTAGTGAATAGAGCACTGGCCCTGGAGTCAGGAGGACCTGAGTTCAAATGTGGCCTCAGACACTTGACACACTTACTAGCCGTGTGACTTTGGGCAAGTCACTTAACCCCAATTGCCCTCCAAAAAAAAAAAAAGAAAAGAAAAGAATAAGCATGTTTATAGGGCTTACTGTGTACCAAAAACTCTACTAAGTGCTTTTTATAAATATTATCTTATTTGGTCCTTACAGTCCTAGTAGGTACATGCAATTTTTATTCCTGTTTTATAATTGAGGAAGCTGGGTTTGCTAGAAGTTTGCCCAGCTGGTAAAAGACTGAGACTGGTTTTGAACTTAGGTTTTCCTGATTCCAGGCCCATCACTTTCCATTGTGCTGCCATCTGCCTGCGTTGGAACAGTTAGTCCTGTTGGCCCCTTTCCTTGATTACCTGGTCTTGTGCTGCTGCCTTTCATTTCCATACAGGCTCAAAGACACTGGTAGGCTTAAGGACCCCTTGTATGGGTCTGTATTTGAAGTGCTTCCTTCAGATGTGTTTCCTTCCCTCATGTCCAGATGTAGAATTTGTGGAGTCAGAATACTGACTGAAGTATATTTTTCCCTTCTTTCTTTTTCTTGCTTTTTATTTCTCAAAAGAAGGCAAAAAAAAAAGATTTTTTTCTGGAATATGGCTAATGTGGAAATATGTTTTTCATGACTTCATAAGAATAATGAGTATTGTATTTCTTGCCTTCTCAATGAGTAAGAGAGGGGTGGAAGAAAAGAGGGAATTTGGAACTGAAAATAAAAATAAAATTGAATTTTAAAAAATATTTTTAAAATTTGCTTCCTTCAGTCTTCAGGATTCTTTGGGGCATCTCAGTCTGAATGCTGCCAATTCCCTGCCCTACATCTGGAGTAAAAAAAAAAACATTCTGTGTTTCTCACCCCTTTCCTTTCCTATTCACTCCCTCCAGGCTTTTTGTCCTTCCTTATGTAAGGGGGTGCCCAAATGGGACTCCAGCAAAAATTGAAGGTCAGAAGAGGCTAAAAGACTGGGCCATTTAAAAGTAAAGAGGAAAACCTTCAGATGGAAAAATAGATATTTCCATCCTACCAAGAATGAGAGGCCTGAATCCCTTAATTACATATGCAATATCAATAATGCAATGAGTATGCTTCCAAGGTATAGAATTCACAACTTTGTCGTCTCTGTAGAGAAGTTTGCCATTTTCTTGTACTATGTCACAACTTTTGTCATCTCCATAAAATTCCCAAAAGAGTATAAGGATTGAAAATGATTGAATAAAAACTAATCACTATCATTAGACACTAAGTTCCCACCCAATCTTTCCCCTCTTGAATCTGGGTATGTTTGTAGAAGAGTAGGAAATAATGCTTTCTGACTATTGTCTTTGTCATATCATTTGAGTCAATGCTTTTGCTGAAGAACTGAGACTACAGGGGCGGCTAGGTGGCATATTGAATAGAGCACTGGCCCGGGAGTAAGGAGGACCTGAGTTCAAATAAAGCCTCAGGCACTTAACATTTACTATCTGTGTGACCTTGGGCAAGTCACTTAACCCCAATTGCTCTGCCTTCCCCTCCAAAAAAAGGGGAAAAAAAGAACTGAGATTACTGTTTATTAATGACAAAGGGAAGCATACTAATAGGGCTCGTGATCTATTGTGGCACCAAGAATCCCAAGTACAGGAACTGTTACCCCTCTGGGTGCTTTGAGGGGATATTACACTCACACTAGGTACACATTACTCCAGACTTGAAATGTCTTTGGTGCAGGGGCAGGCTTCTAGCTAGTTGAAGCTGGTTTTTCTAGAGTGATCCCTTTCCCAGTCTTGCAGGCTCCTCCCGGCTGTCTTTTGGAGAAATCAAAGGCTGAATTAAAGTAGTGTACTTCCTCTCGGCATTCTTGATCATTATTTGGTCAGCAGCTCTCTGAAGGTCTTTGCTGGATTGCACGTGCTAAGAAATAAGACTCCTTTGAAACTAATCTCAGGGGGCAGCTAGGTGGCACCGTGTTCCCTATTAAAAAATTTAGCTTCTTGAGAACATCAACTGGTTTTTTTTTTTAATTCTATGGGGTAGTTTCTTTTAATTTTTAACATTTTTATTTATTTTTAACATTCATTAAAAAATTTTGTAAGTTCCAAATTCTCTTTTTCCTTCTCACCCCTCCCACACAAAAACATGATATCAGTGTTACATGCAAAATAATGCAAAACATATTTCCATATTAGCCATGTGCAACAAGAGTTTCAATCTGGTTTCTGTATTCTCATTTCCTAGCACCATGGCCTGATTCATATAAAGTACTTGTAACAACAACACATAAAGAAACTTTCAATTGGTAACTAGGTTGCTTAGTGGATAGATTGACCCTAAACTCCAACCTCAGACACTTACTGCCTGTGTGACCCTGGGCAAGCTATATAACTGGTTTGCCTCAGTGTTCCTATCTATAAAATGGGAATAATACTAGCATCTACCTCTCACAGTTGTGTGGTCAAATGAGGTAACAACTGTAAAACCCTCAGGGCAAGCCCTGGTACATAGAGTGCTATGCAAATATTAGCTATTACTAACTTTCAGAACTGAGATTACTTTCTTTTTTTTTCTTTTTTGGAGAGGGGAAAGGAGGGCAATTGGGGTTAAGTGACTTGCCCAAGGTCACACAGCTAGTAAATGTTAAGTGTCTGAGGCCAGATTTGAACTCAGGTCCTCCTGACTCCAGGGCCGGTACTCTATTCACTGTGCCATTTGAGGTTTCTTAGCAAACATCCTGTAATGATTTGCCCTTTCTGCTCCAGATAATTTTACAGATAAGGAAATTGAGGCAAACAAGGTTAACTGACTTGCCCAGGGTCACATAGCTAGTAAATATTATATATTCAAAATGAACACAAATTAATTTTGAGGGGAAAGGTACTTCAAATGAAAGCATTTGGGCTGAGTTTTAAAGGAAGGCTAAGGTATTCTAAGAGACAGAGGTTAGGAGGGGGTTCATTTCAGGCATGGGGGACAACCACAATGGTGTCCTATGTGAGGAATAGCAAGAAGGTTGTTATGGCTGACCAATAAAGTGTGAAGAGAAACAATGTAGACCGAGTCTCCCTAAAGTCTTAGTGCCATTTTAAGCTATAAAAGGTTATAGATCTTGGATTTTTATCTTTAATCATAGAAATTACCTAAAACTATCCTAAGATGTTTGGAATATACTATATATTAAGGCTAGAACTTTAGGGTGAGGAAGAGCATGCTGTGAAAAGTTCTAAATGCCAAAGAGATATCATGATAACCTGAGACTCCCCATCAAGTAGTAGGGTCTATGAATCCTGATGGAAAAGGTCTAGGCAGTCATTGGATTTTACTTCTTTTCCCTTCATTGATGCCTGACTCCTTTGGTTTCTGACATATCAAGAAAATTCTCTCCCTAGGACCAGTAGGCACATGGATCTTCATCCTGCCCACAGAGGTAATCATTCCCAGTGAGCTGCTGTGACCTTCTTGACCCCTGAATCTGAGTCTGCCTCATTCCAGCAGAAGTAGAAATTTAGCAGCATCCTAGAGGACAGCCTTCAAGGTTCAGGTGTGATCAGATTCCTTACTCGGCTCACCAGTGTCTGGGGGAGAGCAGCAAGGAAGTCTGTTTGTCTGAGAATGCCCAGTCCAGAATGGTCTCCTCCTCACCTGGGTCTCTTGGGTTCCCTTGGATCACAGCTCAGGGGCCACCTTCTAAATGATCCACCTACATGAGCCCCCTAGTTTTCTATGCTCTTCCCATTGAAATAAATTTGTGTTTATTCTATGCATTCTGTATACATTCATCTCTGTACATGTCGAGTCCTCTGTCTCTCTCTGTCCTTCCCTCTACCTCCTGTAGAAAACACCTTCTTGGAAGGCAAAGAGTGTTTTCTTTTTGGTTTTCACAATCGTACCTGTATGAGGAATGATTCATTTGGACCTCTACTCCATTCTGATCAGTTTTAATCAGTTTAGTGTGATCCCATACATTTAGTCAGTCATCTAAAAACACTGTGAGAATAAATATAAACTAATGCATATTTTACATAAATAACATAGGAATAATTAGATAAGATAGGTTCTTATAGTAGGGCTCAAACTTTAATCCAAAGTTCAACACTTATTTACTGGTTATGAAGCTTACTTGTGCAACCACAAGAATACTGGCAAAGACATCTCCATCCTGTTATGCTCAAATTCCATGTCCAAGCTTACTGTGAGTGGGAAATGTTGGTGTGGTATGGGAAGCCCCCTGTGTATTTCTGTACCATCTCCTCTTGGTCAACATGAGGAACAACCCATCGATCTTATGATCAATTAGTCAACAGAGATAGCCCATTCTTCACCCAACCTGTGACTGCACCTGCTGATATGCCATTTTTTTGGTTGATACAACATTTTTGGCTCTCAAGAACAAGGTCTATCAACCAATGGGATTTTGCATTTTACTTTGCCTCTCCTGAGTGTCAGGGTATCAAAACCTATAAAATCAAGATAAAGATCTGATATCCACTGCATTAGAGGGGGGCCTAAGCTCTTTAATAAAGTGCTATTGTCCTGGAGCTCTGTCTCTGGTTTTTCTTGCAGAATGGACAATTTTGGACCCCACATCTGGCACAAAGAAGGTGCTCGATAAATGCGTGGTATCACATTGCATACATATTACCCATGATTGTTCCTCATCCAAAAACAAAGGATAGCAGCAACAACAAGAAAGTCCAGAGCAGGTGCTGTGACTTACACCTTTGTCACATGTATTTCTTAAATTTCTTCACTATGATTATGACGAAGTTTAAGTTTACTCTTCCCATGAAGGCTACATGTATTTGTGGGAAGGAGTGAGAAGGAGTGAGAAGGAATCAGATTTTTTAGGAGAACATTTTATATTCACTGTCTTTACCATTTTATTGCAAAAACTTTTGGCAAAAACCAGTTGAGACTATTGGATGACCGTCAATGGGATATACTGCATTTGGCACTCAGGACCTACATTGGGAGAAGCAGATTCTGAGAATTATCTCTAGGACCCTGAGAGTAGCAGTGGCTGCCCTCTGGGAACCCAACCTGCCAAATCAAGCAGAAGTTGGAGAATGATAATATTTCTCCTCCTCTTCTTCTTCCTCCTCTTTCTTCTCTCCCTCCTTTTTTTCTCTTCCCCTTTCTTCTTGGGCTTCTTCTTCTTCCCACACCACATGTAGTTCTTCTCTTTACCATATCCTTATATGTGGGTGTTCTGTTCATATAAATATAATTTTGATCACTTATATTTTCTAAAATATTTTTGCCATGATAAATTAGGCCATCTTTTGTCTCAATTCTTACGTAGTCCTTAGTCATTGAATGGGTGTTGCCCCAGACAAACTGAAACCTGGGAAAGACCTTAATTTTAAAAAGTCAAGGTCATCCATTGCATCCTGGACCATCTCCGGTGTCTCGACTTTTGTCTTGCCACTGGACTTTGACAACTTTGGAAGAAAGAGTGAGGCTAATAACTTTGCTCAGCTCTGTCTCTCTTAAATATAATTCCTGCACAAGTTGAGACATCACTCTCATGATATAATTGATCCTCCTTGAGAACAAAAGATGAACAACAACAACAACAAGTTGTTTTGCCTAGAATTGAATTGGTTGACTTTTGCTTTGTTTACAGCTTTTTTGACTGTTTGTCTTTCATCATCTCTGTCAATTATGAATACCTGGAAAGCTAGTCCTGCAGCCCTAAAACCATTGTAAATATTTAAGTAAGTCTAACAGGTTTCAGCACATCTTCTAGCCCTTGTAGGTAGCTGGAAATTTTCTTAATCTCCTTTTGTGATGTTAGGAATTTGTTCTGGACTCTCCATACTCCTAAAATAAATTATTCTGTGCCCTTAAGCATTCATGTACTATAACAGATGGTTTTCACACTTCTGTAAATGAGATAACAAACCATATGTAGGTCTTCTGAGGCTTGTTAACAGTCATCTTCATTTTTCTGACCCTTGCTATTCTTCTTACATCTCAGTAGCATATTCTAGCTAAGGGTAAAATTTCTCCTCCCTTTTTAGGCCACAGTTTCTCCCAAGAATAATTAAATCTCTCTTCTCTCTTAATTTTATGCCTTTTTACTTTGTAAATTAATGTGCCTTTCAATGTTTTGACATAGAGGTTGTATTGTTAGGGACTCAAAATGTGGTTTGAGTATGTAGCAGGGAATTGGCCTATGAGAACCTGGTGTTTATGAGTGTACACAGCATGATAAACCGTGTGGACTTCAGAGCAAAATTGGGTGATTATTATGCTTATTGTTAAAATTTTTTATCTTCTGCCACAACAGAATTGGGTGCACATACAAAAGACTCTCAAGAGATTACCTGAGTGTTTTTCTTCCCTGTGTTTATAAAAGGAGGCAAGAAATGCTGTAAAACTCTAGACAGGGAGAGGTCTAAGTAGCCTCCTCTTCCCACCTGGAAGAACATGAAGTCCTGAGTATATGGCCTTTCTATTGCATTTGCCTATAGCATAACAAGTATTTCCTGCTTCTGTGAATGAGTATTAGAGGCTATAATTTTGTGAACTTTGAAGTGTTGGCAGAACACCAGGAGTCCATGCCAAAATTTTCAGGCAGTCAAATTCTGGTGACTTCAAGGGTCCTGCTTAACACATCCTAGCAATTAATAGATATAAGTTTCTGCAAGCAAAGAAACAACTGTGTCTTGGTGAACAACTTGTGGACTCAGTAGTGTGAATGCTTTGCAGAGTTGAAGCCCTCTCTGCCCAATGGTACAGTTCCCCCACTTTGGGAAGGATGTGTCTATAATTCTGTTCTTGCTATATGTTCCCAAGAAATACCCCTCTTCTGAAAGCTAATTCATGGCAATTAGTTAAATGATATTGGGGCATTGAATGATAGAATCAATGAAATTTGAGGAGATATTAATTGGCACTGGTTATTGAAGAGATAGCTGGTGATTGGTATCTAGGGAAATACACCAGAATGGGAACTCAAGCCAATAGCATTAGAAAAAGTAACTCCAACCCTTAGATCCCTGAGGAGAAGACTCAGTTTTGCCTTAGGACAGGGGTAGAGAACATTTTCAATGTGGAAGACTGAATTAATACTTAGCTGTAATCAAATAAGGCCACATTCACAAAACTTCAATTAGATATACTGAAAAATGTACATTATTTTGTAAAAATCTATTATGTACTTAATTCCAAGAAACGAAAACCATTTGTTAATTTTTAAGTTAACTAACCTTTTAATGACTTTGTTGAGTCGGCTTTTTGTTGGAAACAATTTGAATATTTGGTTGCAGCATGGAGGTCCCCAGTTTCAGTTGATCCTCTATGTGGGTATCAGTCATTTGTGGTCTTAAGGGCATCTAGATTTGGCTTAGGTAGGAGAATGTAGGTTCACAGATATAAGCAACTGAAAAGCAAGAAAGCATTTTTCAGGAATGTTGCTGAAGTCGTGGGTATTCAACTGCATGTTTTCCTGTTTCAATTGGATCTTTCTTAGCCTAAAACAATGAGTTTAATATGTCATCTACTGAGAGCTCAATCAATTTCATCTGTAGTTTCTTAGGTGTCTTGATGATATCAACTAGGTGAGGCAGAAATGCTCATTTGAGTGTGATGTCATGATCCTCAAAGTCAGTGAACCTTTCATTTTATTCACCAATTAATAGGTCTATAACAGTCACATATTCTTCAAATGCTTTGCATATATAATCTTGCTCATTAACAACCTTTGCTAGGTGGGGAAAAAGTTTGGCTGAAATTTTCTTTTGAAGTGTTTTCAAAAAGATACATTTTTTAATATTGGATTTTTACCACATATCATATATAGACTTTGGTTTACCTTGCAAAGAAATATTCAAGTTGTTTTGATTTGGCATGATATCACACAGAAATTCAGTAATCCTATAGAAATCTTCTTTCAATAATTCACATTGCTAATTCTGCTCTTCGTAAAATTTAACTATCTGTTCTCACAAAGATAAAAATTTAGCTAACCCCTGTCCCTGCAATAGCCAACACACTTAGAATGATAGAGCAAATCCACACTGAATACCTCATCATTCAACTTTAGCATGTTATGAAACTGACGATGACATGTTGCATTTGCACAAAAATAGTTAATAATATTTACATGATATATAATAATATTTACAACTTGTTGCAAAAGGTCACTTAAAATAGTGCCTTTAGCACAGAAATGTTGCTGATAAAAGATATAATGAAAAGAAATGAGAGCATCTGGTTCTGTTAATACTTTTTTTTAATCTCTGCAATAAACCCTTCGTGTTTTCCTGTCATGGAAAGTGCATCATTTGTATGTATTCTCACTAAATTTATCAAATTCAGTCCAACTTCACAACGTGCATCTTGAAAGTAGTTGAAGATATCTATTCCCCATGTTCTGTTCCCAAGGGTGCCCAAAGCAAGGAACTCTTCATAGCAAAGAAAAACTTCTGTTGTGACTAGAATGAAGTATAAAACCTGCACCAAGTCAGTAGTATCAGTCTATTTATCCAAAGCAATTGAATAATATATATTTTCCTCTTGAAGTATTGCATGAGGTTGTTCTCTTAAGTTGAAGGCTAATTCTTGCTGCCAACCAGTTATGGTTCTCCTTGAAAGAGGCAATTTCTTGTACTTTGAAATATTATCAGGGTCTAAGTATCCTTCAACTTGGACAATGCATTCTTTCACAATTTCTATACCACTGAATGGCTTCCCTTTTTTCTCTGAGTATATAGGCTACTTTATAAATTGCTTCAATGGCATTATTTCCAGGTCTTATTGCTGCACAGAAGAATTGTCTTTGCTTTTGCTTTTCATCTTTTAATTTCTGCAATACAACCTTTTGTGCCTCTCCTTCTAATGTAAAATATTTGTGGTTCTTATGAGTGTTATAATGCGGATGGGCACTGAATTTCTTTAATGTAAATATTGTAGTATCACAAATCAAGAAAATCATCTTATCTTTAGCAGAAACAAGATAATATTGCAAATTCCCAAACCCCATTTAAATATCTGTTTTCTTCTTTCAGTGTTCCTTTGGTTTTCTTTGGCATGATGGGCTGCTAAGCAGACAGAATTAAAAAAATACTTCAGAGCTGTGCAACTGTTCACAAATTCCACTTCAAACAGAAACACAGTGCACCATTGTCAAAAGCTGATAGCATACTGGCATACTCAGTCCCCAGAAACTCTTGCCAACCAACCTCAAGAGGTAGTGGTGCCAGTCAGCCAGGGGAAGTTAGAACTAAATAAAGCAGCCATCAATTTAGCCCTTATGGCTTACTAATGTTCTAATTGTGATGGTCAATCTGGGAGAATTATTTCATTGAAACTTATTTTATTCTTTGGTATTTTAAATACGTTTATTTAAAAAATAAAATTAAAATATAAATGACAAACAAAAATGTACTAATAAAAATAAAAGGATTCAGTAAAAAGACTGTACTTAAGGATCTAGAAGGCCACATGTGGCCTTAAGGCTGCAGGTTCCCCACTCCTGCCTTAAGACCACATTTGCTAGTAGGAGCTAGGATGGAGATAAATACTATCAATGGACTACATGTAGTTGGTGATCTAAAAACAGCACTCTGAACCTGGGACATAATAAGGTCTCCCCAAATCATGTGGAAACTCCTGGAGCCCAGGGTTATACATGCATTACATTTCCAAGTACACTGAAATTCTACAATTGCAAGTATGAAATTCACATTATCCTAGGAGAAAATTTTATCAAAAGAAAAAAGGAAAAAAATATAATCTTTAAATGCTAAAATTGTGCCATAATTGAAAAAATGTATATAAATTCCCAGAATCACTTACAACTTTGAATCTGAAAGTATTCCTCTCCCATTATTCCATAATTCCTATTTATTTGTTATTTTGCCACCTGAATAGGGAAGTGAGGGTGACTTTTTCCTTTTTATAGAGCTTCCTGTCATCGTTCATGGCTCTACTCAGGCTGTGGTCTAGGTGAAGATGAGCTTATAAGTCTCCAATATTTCAGCACCATCTCTCCTAATTTGGAGTGAGCAAAACATCAGAGCCTTCTTCATTTCCCCAGTGACCACTGTTCTACTCTCCCCTTTTCTCTCTCTTTTTTTTTTTTAACCTTTAGGTCTTGACCTAAGGCCCCACCCTCTATTATGTATAATATTTATTCTATCAAATTACTCAAATTGGAGGTGGGGAGGAAGTGAAAAGTTTCCAGCACCCTTTGCATTTTATTTGATTGCTTGCTTTTTGCTAAGATAGTTATTATATTTATAATCAAGCACTATATAAAAAATAGCAACAACCAGACTGATTCCTTCAGGTAGGGCTGATATCTGTGATTTCCTATTCAGTAGTAGGGAAAAAAATAACAAGCTTTAAAAAGGATTAGCTAGAAAAAGGAGCATCAAAGGAAAGGGGAGATGTCCCTCCATGGGACATTCCTGAGAATGTCTATGTGAATATAAAAGAGAAGGCCTTTGAACAACCTCAACAACATCCTGTGTCCTATGAACTTCTCTGGCCTGATATCCAGGCTGAAGCCAGAGATAGGAATCAAGAACAGTCTATCAGTAGCATCAACAGAGAGTTGGGGGGGGGGGGGCAGAGTCAAGATGGTGGAGTAGAAAGAGGACTTCCGCGGGGCTAGGGCTTCCACCTTCCCCAATTCATGTAAATAGGAGACTCTGAACAAACTTTGGAGCTACAGAACCCACAAAATGACACAGAAAAGCTAACCTCCCTTTGAGGACAGCCCGGCAGGCCAGCAAGAACTGGCCAGTGCAGCACTCTGGGAGCCAACTCCAGCCCTACGGGAGCCTGAGGTTTTAGCCTCAGGGAGGGCCTGACCAACCACCTGCTGGAGGGACTCCAGATCAACAGCAGCTTTAGCAGTTTCCAGAATTATCAACATATAGATGCTAAGGACAAAATGAGAGGTCAGAACAGTGTGGACTTTGGGATCCAGTAGTTGGGAGTGCATTGCTTTTTGTCCCCCAGGGAAGAAGCTGCTGAGGAGCCACGGCCATGCAGCCACCCCCACATGGCAGCTTCAGCTTCTGGCCTGCAGAGTGTAGGGGGACCAAGTGACCAGTAATTGCTCTTGCTTAACCTGCTTGGATTTGGATTTCGGTCTAAGGTGGAGGTCCTGGGGTGTGCGACCAGCTTGCCAGAGTGTGTGGAGGCTTCAGAGAGGGCACCCAACTAATACTTTCAGCAGCTAAGAAAACCCCAGCATTTGGGATGAAGTTCCCCTTCCTGGTGGCAGAGTCCTATTGTGGCAAAAAGCCCAGGGGTCAAGTGACTGAGTGGTGACATGAGCAGGCAGAGCAAGCAAAATAAACAGAAGATCCCAACTTTACACTCCTATTTTGGCGACAAAAAGGATCAAAGCATGGAAGAGGAGGAAGACAGTGAAGTCAGAACTCCTACACCAAAAGCTTCCAAGAAAAACATGAGCTGCTTACAGGCCATAGAGGACATTAAGAAGCAAATAAGAGAAGTGGAGGAAAAATTGGGAAGAGAAATGGGAATGATGC
This sequence comes from Petaurus breviceps papuanus, assembly GCF_028583685.1. Lineage (NCBI taxonomy): Eukaryota > Metazoa > Chordata > Mammalia > Diprotodontia > Petauridae > Petaurus > Petaurus breviceps. The sequence continues at coordinate 1,282,421 of NW_027185715.1, read as the reverse complement.
AAGAAAATTATGAAATGAGAGTCAACAGCCAGACTGAGGAAAATAACACCTTAAAAATAGACTAACTGGGGCGGCCAGGTAGCACAGCAAGTAAGAGCACCGGCTCCAGTGTCAGAACGACCTGGAGATTGAATCCCGGGCTCAGACACTCAGCACCACCCAGAAATGGCTGGCCGTGTAACCTTGAGCAAGTTACTTAACCCTGATTGCTTAATTTAAAAAAAAAAATAGACTAACTCAAATGGCAAAAGAGGCTCAAATAGGCAATGAGGATAAGAATGCCTTAAAAATCCGAATTTGCCAGATGGAAAAAGAATCTCAAAAGCTCACTGAGGAGAATCATTCCTTCAGAATTAGATTGGAGCAAATGGAAGCTAATGACTTTATGAGAAATCAAGATGCTGTTAAACAGATCCAAACAAATGAAAGAATAGAAGGCAATGTGAAATATCTCATGGGAAAAACCACTGACCTGGAAAATAGATCCAGGAGAGATAATTTAAAAATTATTGGACTCCCTGAATGCCATGATCAAAGTAAGAACCTAGAAATCATCCTCCAAGAAATTCTCATGGAAAACTGCCCTGATGTTTTATAACCAGAGGGCAAAATAGAGTTTGAAAGAATCCACTGATCACTTCCTGAAAATGATCCCAAAAAGAAAACTCCTAGGAATATTATAGCCAGGTTCCGAAATTCCCTGATCAAGGAGAGAATATTACAAGCAGCCAGGAAGAAATAATTTGAATATAGTGGAAACTCAATCAGGATAACATAGGATCTGGCAGCTTCTACACTGAGGGATCAAAGGACTTCAATATGATATTCTGGAGGGCAAAGGAGCTGGGATTAAAACCAAGAATCAGCTACCCAGTAAAACTGAGTATCATGTTTCAGGAGGAAACATGGTCATTCAGTGGAATAGGGGACTTTCAAGTATTCTTGATGAAAAAACCAGAGTTGAATAGAAAATTTGACATTCAGATACAAGAAGCAAGAGAAGCATGAGAAGGTAAACAAGGAAAAGAAATCATAAGGAACTTATCACAGTTGAACTATTAACATTCTTACATGGAAAAACAATAATTGTAACTGATGAAACTTTTCTCAGTATGAAAATAGTTGAAGGGAATATATATACATACATATACATATATATGTCTATATAGGAGGGTACATGGACATATGAATACATATGTGAATGTGTGTATATATGTTTACAGGTATACATAGATAGAAGGCACAGGACCAATTTAATAGGAAGGGATGATACTTAAAAGGAGAAATTAAGAGGTGAGAGAGGACTATAATGAGAGGCGATGGGGAGAGACAGAATGGGGTAAACCATCTCATATAGAAGAGGCAAGGGAAAATGGTTACAATGGAGGGGAAGAACAGGAAGGCAAAAAGGCAAAAACTTATTCTCATTGAATTTGGGTCAGGGAGGGAATGACATACACACTAAATAGGGTATCTCACCCTACAATAGAGTAGGGGGGAAGGGAATGAGAGGGGGGATGATAGAAGTGAGGGGAGGTTGGGGAGGGAAGTTGGAAGTACCCACTTTTGAAAAGGGACAGGATCAAAGTAGAGAATAAAACAAGTGGGAGGTGGGATAGGAGAGAGGGAAATATAGTCAGTTTTTTATAATATATCTACTATGGTAATGTTTTGCATAGCTACACATGCACAACCTATACTGTATTTCTTATCTTCCCAGTAAGGATGGGTGACAAGGGAGGAAGGGAATGAATCTAGAATTCAAAGTTTTAAAATCCAATGTTTAAAAATATATAAATACTATTATTGATACTATTTTACATGTAATTGGAAAATAATATATACAGGCATTAGGGCACAGAGATCCACCATGGCCTACTGGAAAAGTCTAAGGGGGTATGGGAGAAGATACGGGAGAGAGCAGATTGGAGTAGGGGATATCCTGTGGGACTGCTATTTTGGGGCAGTAGGTAGGGGAAAAATGGGGGAAAAAATTGGAACTCAAAATCTGGTGGAAATGAATGATATAAACCAGAATTTAATAAAGCATTTGGAAAAAAAACAGAGAGTGGGGAGAAACAATAAGGTGGGCTTCTAGAAAACCCACAAAAAGAAGATTTGTTATGTGAAAAGCCTAAGTGTCACCAGGACATATTCACTAAGGGATATTTGAGACTTGTGTTTATTGTAAGGTATAAACATATCTCATCTACTATTTGGTTCCATAACAATATGAGCATAATGAAACAACACTTAGGGTGCATTAACTGATGAGAATAGAGGGCAAAGACAGAAATGCAGATGATTAACTATATGGAGTCCAAATTCAGTTGCTTTGTTTAATCTCAAAGGCAATACGGAAAACAGTTTAGAATTATGGAGGGGTGTGGTTGCATATGTGGAAGAAGAAAAGGGTTTAAATGGAGGGGGGATGTTTCATTATTTCAAGAATCTATAATTTCCTCAGTGTGGATAGATACTTTCTCTACCTATGGAAATCTGTGACTTGCAATCCACCACAGCTACCCTAATAATTTGAAAGTTGCATAAAAAAAATAATTTTGAGAGTTGCAAAAAAAAAAAAAAAGATCATTGTCCTTTGGCCAAACTGATGATGAGCCTCTTAAAATGTAATTAGGCTTGGCCCTCAGAAAAGATACATGCAATCTATCATCATGCCCCATAGTGGGGATAATAATCTTAACTACTCCTGGCTAGCTATGTGACGAGGGGTATAATAAATCTCCTCTCTTTTTTCTCAATTGTAAAATGAGGGCTGAACTTGATGACCCCTAAGCCTTCTTCTAGGCTGCAGGGAAGGTCTTATGACCATCCTAACCTTACATTCATACAGTTTCATAACATTTCACAAAACATTAGGTAGAAAGTAGCATTTTGGTATCCAGCAAGAAAGTTTTTGTCTGTGAAGGAGAACCCACCTTTCTGAGCGAGGCACTCAAACATAATGTTTCTGAGTGTGTATCTCCATGGAGATACAGAAAGTATTTGAAGAGAGTCATCCTGCTCCCAATGACTCCCTCTCTCTTCTATCATTCAGATCCCTGTGAGTGATTTAGAGATTGATTGGATAAGGCAGAGTGGAACTGGATTTTCACAATATTGCAGAGGAAGAAGCAGCTGTATTGTTGCCTCTGGGAGAGTAAAGCTCTACATCGACAATGTTCTAAATTGGTTCATCCCACTAAATGTAGGAGACCAAAAAGGGAAAAAATTAGGACAAATCGCAAATGGACATGGAACTCTCTCTTACAAAGATCTGTTTACTAAGAAAGGGCAATTATGTACAAAGTAATATCAACCCTGAGGTGCATTTTGTGCACAGACATACACACAAACACCCACACACATATAGACATTAATTCATTTGCACATTCACATTCACATCTTGGTGTACATGTCAGAAGAACCACACCCCTCCCTCCTTAAAAGGTCAAACCCTAATAACATTAAGAAGTAAAGGCATGTCCAACAGCAAGAGATAGAAAGAGAAATTCCATTTAAAGTTCCTGCAGACATTATAAAACATTTGGGAGTCTACCTACCACAACCAACCCAGGAACTCTATGAAACCAATTATAAAACACTTTTCACACAAATAAAGTCAGATCTAAATAACTGGAAAAACATCAGTTGCTGATGGGTAGGCTGAGTTAATATAATAAAAATGACAATTCTACCTAAATTAATTTACTTATTCAGTGCCATACCAATCAAACTACCAAAAATTATTTTATAGAGCTAGAAAAAATAATAACAAAGTTCATCTGGAAGAACAAAAGGCCTAGAATATCAAAGGAATTAGTGAAAAGAAATGTGAGGGAAGGTGGCCTCGCCATATCAGGTCTTATCGTACATATTAAATTGTATTATACATCAGCAATCCTCAAAATCACTTGGTACTGGTTGAGAAGTAGAGGAGTGGATCAGTGGAATAGATTAGGTACACAAGACACAGTAGTCAATGAATATAGCAATCTACTGTTGGATAAACCCAAAGACTCCAGTTTCTGGGATAAGAACTCCCTATTTGAGAAAAATTGCTGGGAAAACTGGAAAATAGTATGGCAGAAATTGAGTGTAGTCCAATATCTGACACCATATATCAAAATAAAGTCTGGATGCATAAACAATTGAGATATAAAGACTGATACTATAAACAAATTAGGGGACCAGGGAATAGTTAATCTGTCAGATTTATGGAGAAGGAAGGGATTTGTGACTAAACAAGAGACAGAGAACATTACAAAAGTCAAAATGGGTAATTTTGATTACATTAAACTGAAAAACTTTTTCACAAAGAAAACCAATGTGAGACAGAGAACATTATGAAAGGCAAAATGGGTACTTTTGATTACATTAAATTGAAAACTTTTGCACAAACAAAGCCAATGCAACCAAGATTAGGAGGGAAGCAGTAAAGTGGGAAAGAATTTTTTCAACTAGTGTCTCTGATAAAGGCCTCATTTCTAAAATATATAGAGAACTGAGTCAAATTTACAAAAATACAAAGAATTCCTCAACTGATAAATGGTCAAACGATATGGACAAGTAGTATAAGGAAGAAGAAATTAAAACTATCTATAGTCATATGAAAAAGTGCTCTAAATCACTAGTGATTAGAGAGATGTGAATCAAAACAGCTCTGAGGTACCACCATCACACCTATCAGATTGGCTAACATGACAAAATAGGAAAATAATAAATGTTGGAGAAGATATGAGAAAGTTGGAGCATTAATTCATTGTTGGTGTAACTGTGAACCGATCCAATCATTCTGGAGGGCAATTTGGAACTTTCCCCAAACGTCTATAAAAGCATGCATACCCTTTGACCTAGCAATACCACTTCTAGGGCTGTATCCCAAAGATATCATAAAAATGGGAAAAGGACCCACACGCACAAAAATATTTATGGCAGCTCTTTTTGTGATGGCCAAGAACTGGAAATTGAGGGGATGCCCATCAATTGGGGAATGACTGAACAAGTCGGGATATATGAATGTATTTTGCTATACTATACCATTGTGCTATAAAAAATGATGAACAGGTGGACTTTAGAAAAACCTAGAAAGATTTATATGAACTGATGCTGAGTGAAGTGAGAAGAATCAGGAGACTTTGTACACAAGAGCAGTCACATTGTGTGATGACTTATTTTAATAGACTTAGTCCTTCTCAGCAATGCAAGGACCTAAAACAAATCCAAAGGACTCATGATGGAAAATGCCATCCATGTCCAGAGAAAGAACTATGGAGTCTGAATGCAGAGGGAAGCCAACAATTTTCTTGTTTTGTTTTGTTTTTTTCTTTCTCATGGTTTCTCTTATCCATTATAATTCTTCTATATAATGTGACTAATGTGAAAATATGTTTAATAGGAATGTATGTGTAGAGCCTATATCAGAGTGCAGGCTGTCTGGGGGAGGGAGGGGGAAAGGAGAAGGGGAAATTTAAAACTTATAGAAGTGAATGTTAAAAACCAAAAATAAATAAATTAACTAAATTTTTAAAAATAAAAGGAAGTAAAGGAATGGCAAAACCTCTACAGCTTTTTCTGTGTCGTGTACAATCTCCACAAAAGAACCCCATTGCAACCTTCTATATAAAAGGTATCTATAGGGAAAATATATATATACATATATTTATGTATATATGTATTTCAACAGAATTGCTTTCCTTTTTGGTAATATGTATTTTATTTTATGCATTTAAAAAATTATTCTCAAAACTGGTTCATGGACTTTACCAAACTGCCAAAAAGGGTTCAAAGCACACAGAAAGGTTAAGGACTCCCAATAAAGGGGTTGCTCAAGTCTGGCACATTGAGCCCCTTTTGTTTGAATAACAGAATAATCTGAAGTGAAACCTTAAACAATGGAGGTCTGGCTAGATCCTCAGATCTCAGGTCTTGAGTCTGATGGGATCATGTTGAGAGGGGCATTCCTTTTCCATATCTTGTTGAATTCTTCAGTTTCTTATCTGTTTTCTGCTTTTATAACCAGATCATTTTACAAGAACTTAAAAGTTTACAAATGTTTTACCTACACCACGTCTTTTGACCCTCACAGCAATGCTGTGGGGATAGGTACTACAGGTATTACTAGCCCCTTTTGACAAATGAGGAAACTGAGGCTCAGAAGGTGACTTGCCCATGGTCACATAACCAAGTGATAGAAGTGTGTTTTGAACCTAAGTGCAGTCTATTCACTGTACTATGCCTTAGTTATAGACATGGGTGACACACTGACAATGCTTATGTTTCTTCTTATTTCTTTGGGGTTCAATATCATTTTAACTTGAATTTAAACTACTTCCTCATTCTGTTAATATAAAGATCTATTTCATTTATATGATAGCTACAAAAATTGGTACTGATTAATGAATGGACTCATTGGCTTCTGCTTACCACTTTAATTAAGACTTCAGTTATTAAGTTAGTTCTCACCACAAAAGTATGGAGGCATCAAAGACCAAGCCCAGCTATGGTTGAGGTTAGGATAAGGTACCAGAACTGGGCATCAGAGTCTGTCTGAGGGTGCATGTTGAATTGAATATATTATTTCACAGCTCCTCAATCTTAAATTTGGAAAAGCTCTTTCTTTCTTCAATAACTTGCCAAATGTGCCAGTATTTACATGCATAAAAATTACATGTCACCAATAAAGCTTGGGATAAACATTTTTCTATTGAATCATCACTGAAAGTTACCTGATAATTTTAGCATTAAAAAGAAACAGAGGAAAAGAATTTATAGCCATAACTGAAAACAGGTGGAATTATTTAGTCTTCTGAATTTGTAAGATTTCATCAAGTATTTATTCAGCATCAACACACTATAAGAGGTACAAATGTAAAGATTAGTTCAAAGTCAAGAATTCACAATTGATCAAGGAAGATGAAAGGCCAGGATAGTTTTTTACAGAAACAATAGTTATCCAATTCAATAAACATTTACTGAGCATCCATTATGTGCCAGATGCTATATTAGGCAATAGAAATACAAAGACAAAAACTGACCGATCCCTCCTCTCAAGGAATCATCTGCTATCCCTTAATTTTTTCCCATAACTGGGCCACTCCTTCTTAAATCATACCTATCTTCAATGATGGGTTGCTGTTTTTGTTCTTATTGAACTCCTTCCTTCCTTCATTCCTTCCTTCCTTCTTTTCTTCCTTTCTTTCTCCTTCCTTCCTTCCTTCTTTCTTCCTTCCTTCCCTTCTTTCTTTTTTCTTTCTTTCTTTCTTTCTTTCTTTCTTTCTTTCTTTCTTTCTTTCTTTCTTTCTTTCTTTCTTTCTTTCTTTTGCACACAAGTAATTTTTGGTAACACACTGCAAACATGCCTACCATACATCTTTTGATTACCTTTATTTTATTTTAAAAATTTTTAATAAATGAAAATCCACTTTCCCTTGCTTTTAGTCCTCCACCACCACCACCACCATCATCCTTTAAAAAAGAAAGATAAACAAAACCCCTGTTACAAAGATGTATAATCAAGCAAAACAAATTCCTACATTGGCCATGTCCAAAAAATATGTCTCAATCTTCATTCTGATTTGATTATCTCTCTATCAAGTGGTGAGCAGCATGTTTCATTCATCATGGGGTCTCTGGAATCATGGTTGGTCACTACATTCATTTTCTATTACCTATAAGATCATAGAACCATAGATCTAGAGCTAAGGCCCAGTGACCTGCCCAAGGTTACACAGATAATAATTATTAGAGTCAGGATCAGAACCCAGGTCCTGCAAGTAGGAGCATCAGCAGAAGAGCATCAATATTTAAAAAAAGATATTCTTTGACATCAGGGAGCAGTTTGGAATCACTGAAAGCAAGAAGCAATTATGTAAGGTCGTCCACTTTTACTTCTGTGAAGGAAGATCAATTTAAAGAGCAGAAATTTACTCACAGAGATGAAGATGTAGTAGTAAGTCAAAAGATGTTCTAAATTAATGTCACCAGGAAATTATTTTTAAATGATCCATTTGAGCTTTGGTAAGTAATCCAAGTGGATGAAAGTCTTAGCTACAAACAAGAGGTCAAATGATTTGGAATATGGCCTTTATTAAATTACTTCAACTGAGGAGAAATAGAATCTGTTCAAAATCAAGGATGGGTTACTATAACTTCAGCATCCCAAGTAAAATCAAAACAATTTCAGTCGTTTTTTAATTTGAAACAATCAACCAAAATTCCTCTTAAGAATCAATGGCTTCTGGGGCGGCCAGGTGGCTCAGAGAGTAAGAGCACCGGCTCCAGTGTTGGGATGACCTGGATCAAATCCGGGCTCAGATACTCAGTACTATACCCAGAAATAACTGGCCATGTAACCTTGAGCAAGTTACTTAACCCCCATTGCTTTAAAAAAAAAAAAAAAAAGAATCAATGGCTTCTGTCAGCAGGGGGGCAGAGTCAAGATGGTGGGGTAGAAACAAGACTTCCATGGGGCTCCAGCTCCCACATCCTCCAATTCATGTAAAAAGTGACTGAACAAACTTTGGAGCTACTTCTGACCCACAAAAATGACACAGAGAAGCTAACCTCCTGCTGAGGACAGGCCAGCAGGCCAGCAGGTCACGGCCAGCACAGGGCCCTGTGAGCCAAGCTCAGACCGCAGGAGGCTGAGGTTTTAGCCTCAGGGCAGATCTGACCAGCCTCTGGCTGGAGGCACTTCAGATCATCAGCAGCTGTGGTGGTTTCCAGAATTATCAGCCCATAGATGCTAAGGACAAAGTGAGAGGTCAGTGCAGTGTGGACTTTGGGATCTGGGAGTTTGGAAGTGCAATCAGCCTTAGCACCTGGGGCAAGAAGCTGCTGAGGCGCCCCGGCTGTGCAGCTGCAGCCATGTGGCTGCTTCAGCTCCTGGCCTGCAGATTGTAGGGGGCCAAGCAACCAGTCTAAGGAGAAATCACTCTTGCTTTAACCTGCTTGGATCTGGATTGTGGTCGAGGGTGGAGGTCCTGGGGTGTGTGACCAGCTTGCCAGAGCATGTGGAAGCTTCAGAGAGAGCATCCAACTAATACCTTCGGCAGCTGAGAAAACCCCAGCATTTGGGACAAATCTCCCCTGTCTAGTGGCAGAGTCCTACTGTGGCAAAAAGCCTAAAAGTCAAGTAATTGAGTGGCAACATGAGCAGGCAAAGGAAGCAAAGCAAACAGAGCAACCCAACTTTACACTCCTATTTTGGGGACAAAAAGGATCAAAGCATGGAACAGGAGGAAGACAATGAAGTCAGAACTCCTGCATCAAAAGCTTCCAAAAAAATATAAGTTGGTTATAGGCCATGGAGGACCTTAAAAAGGATTTTGAAAACCAAATAAGAGAAGTGGAGGAAAAATTGGGAAGAGAAATGAGAACGATGCAAAAAAAATTATGAAATGAGAGTCAACCACCTGACTGAAGAAAATAACACTTTAAAAAATAGACTAACTCAAATGGCAAAAGAGGCTCAAAAAGGCAATGAGGATAAGAATGCCTTAAAAAGTCAAATTTGCCAGATGGAAAAAGAATCTCAAAAGCTCACTGAGGAGAATCATTCCTTCAGAATTAGATTGGAGCAAATGGAAGCTAGTGACTTTATGAGAAATCAAGATACTATTAATTAGATCCAAACAAATGAAAGAATAGAAGGCAATGTGAAATATCTCATTGGGAAAACCAATGACCTGGAAAATAGATCCAGGAGAGATAATTTTAAAATTATTGGACTACCTGAATGCCATGATCAAAAAAAGAACCTAGAAATCATCCTTCAAGAAATTCTCAAGGAAAATTGCCCTGATGTTTTAGAACCAGAGGGCAAAATGGAGGTTGAAAGAATCCACCAATCTTAAAAAGATCCCAAAAAGAAAACTCCTGGTAATATTATAGCCAGGTTCCAGAATTCCCAGATCAAAGAGAAAATAGTACAAGCAGCCAGGAAGAAACAATTTGAATACTGTAGAAACACAATCAGGATAACACAAGATCTGGCAGCTTCTACACTGAGGGATCAAAGGACTTCAATATGATATTCCAAGAGGTCAAAGAAGCTGGGATTATAACCAAGAATCACCTGCCCAGCAAAACTGAGTATCATGTTTCAGGAGGAAATATGGTCATTCAGTAGAATAGAGGACTTTCAAGTATTCTTGATGAAAAAACCAGAGTTGAATAGAAAATCTGACATTCAGATGCGAGAAGCATGAGAAGGTAAACAGGGAAAAGAAATCATAAGGAACTTATCAAAGTTGAACTATTTATATTCCTACATGGAAAAATGGTAATTGTAACTTATGAAACTTTTCTCAGTATAAGAATAGTTGAAAGGAATAGAAATGTGTGTGTATGTATATATACAAATATATACTATATATATATTTGTATACATACATATATGTCTATGTAGGAGGGAATATAGACGTATGAATACATATATGAGTGTGTATATATGTGTACAGATATATATATAGATAGAGGGCACAGGATCAATTGAATAGGAAGGGATGATATTTAAAAGGTGAAATTAAGAGGTGAGAAAGGAATATAATGAGAGGAGATGGGGAGAGACATAATAGGGTAAATTATCTCATACAGAATTTTCAAGGGAAAATTGTTACAATGGAGGGGAAGAACATGAAAGCCAAAGGGAATGAGTCAAACTTATTTTCATTGAATTTGGTTTAGGGAGGGAATGACAGACACACTAAATAAGGTATCTCACCTTACAGGAGAGTAGGGGGGAAGGGGATAAGAAGGGGGATAATGGAAGTGAGGGGAGCCTGCAGGGGAGGGAAGTTGGTAGCACCCACTTTTGAAAAGGGACAGGATCAAAGTAGAGAATAGAACAAGTGGGGGGTGGGATAGGAGGGAGGGAAATATAGTCAGTCTTTCACAATATATCCACTATGGAAATGTTTTGCTTAGCTACACATGTACAACCTGTATTGAATTGCTTATCTTCCCAGTAAGCATGGGTAACAAGGGAGAAAGGGAAAGAATCTAGAATTCAAAATTTTAAAATCAAATGTTAAATATATATATTACTAATACTTTACATGCAATTGGGGCACAGAGATCCACCATGCCCTACTGGAAAGTCGTAGGGGGTATGGAGGAAGATATGGGAGGGAGCAGATTGGGGGAGGGGATATTCAGTGGGATTGCTATTTTTGGGTGGTGGGTAGGGGAGAAATGGGGAGAAAATTCATAACTTAAAATCTTGTGCAAATGAATGATGTAAACTAAAAAATAAGAAAGAGAGGAAAAAAATTTTTTTAAGTGGAGCAGATGGACTTCATATTTACCTGGAAAAACTTATACAAAGTGATACTGAGTGAGAAGAGCAGAACCAGGAGAAATCTGTACGCAAATACAGACACGAGGTATGTGTAACAACCAATTTTAATTGACTGTACTCTTCTCAGCAATGCAAGACTATAAGACAACTCCAGAAGACTCATGACAGAAATAGATGTCTACATTCAGAGAAAGAACCAGAAAGAACTAGAGAGAACAGAGTTTGAATACAGACTGAAGCAAACCACCTGCTTTCTTTCTATTTCTTGCTTGGTTTTGCTTCTTCTTTCCCATTGTCCATCCCATCGGTTACTTCATCCCATCCTTTCTTCACAATCTGACTAATGTCTCTGTGTTATGCTAGGAAAACCCTAGCCTGGGACTCCCTGAATTTGGGGATGCAATACTTTATGCTGTGTGGGGATTTTGAGGAATTTTTAAAGATATACTGAATGATATGTTTTGAAAGATTGTGTGTCCACCTCAGGAATAAGTTGTTATGCTATGTTGTTTTGATCTTATACTTTTAGTTTTTTGAACAATACTTAGCACTGAATAAATACAGGGTTCATTATCCTATGTGATTATACCCCTAAAATTATTCACAACAACAATCCTCAGGAGAGTTGCTGTGCTTGTGCTTACTAGGACTTTCAGCAATGCTGTGTCTGCAAATGCTCTTACTCCCTGTGGTCCCTTTCATGATTGCAAGTCTCAGTTCACCCCTCTGGCCTGGAGCCAAAACCTGGGATTCTGCTGTCCTGGAGTGATCACAGCCAGCAGGGACCCCACCCTCTGTGATGGCAATCACGAGAGCATGTCCTTACTCCTCCTTACCACAGTCAGCACATCGGGTCAGTGTACATAGGGCCCATGTGCAGCACCAGTGGAAGGCTGTGTAATCTTCCTTGTCCAGCCATTTGACCCCCTCTCTATCTGTGGGGCAAAAATTCCTGAAGTTGAGGCTGCCACCCATACAGATGCTCCCAGGGCTTGTTTGTTGACTCAGGTGGGTATTTTCCCTGAGGAAACTGCACTTCAATCAGGCCAGAGCACCACAAGGGGGAGGTCAGATCTTTCCTAAGGTCTTTGCAAGTTGCCTTAGGCTAGACAACTGCTTTCCCCTGACTTTTAAAGTTCACTCTGAGGCTTTATTTTAAATTATTTGTGGGGGAATTTGAGAGAACCAGGAAATTTCCTGCCTTATTTTGCCATCTTCCCAGAATCCTTCTCATTTCTTACAGGATGGTAGTATTCTCTTACATTAACATATCATTATTTAGCCATTCCCTAATTGATGGGCATTCCTCCTCCTTGGTTTCCAGGTCTTTGCCTATATAAAAAGAGCTGCCACAAATTTTTTTTGTATATATAGGACCTTTTACTCTTTCATTTCTTTGGGGTATAGGCCTACCAGTGGTATCTCTGGGTCAAATGACATATACAGTTTAGTAACTTTTGGTCATAGTTCCAAATTATTTTCTAGAGTGGTACCAATTCAAAGCTTTACAAGTGGTATATTAGTGTGCTTGATTTCTTGCAATCTCACCAATATTTGCCATTTTCTTTTTTCCCCTCAACTTTGTATATCTGATGGTTATTAGATGGAATCTCTGAGTTGCTTTAATTTGTATTTTCTCTAATGGTGCTTTGGGTGTTATTATTTTAAAGTGGCTATATAGGTAGCTTGGATTTCTTTTTTTTGCCTTTATGGAGGGGGAGAGGTTGGGCCATTGGGGTTAAGTGATTTGCCCAGGGTCGTATAGCTAGTAAGTATTAAGTGTCCCAGGCCAGATTTGAACTCAGTTTCTCCTGACTTCAGGGCCGGTTCTCTATTCACAGTACCACCTAGCTCCTCCTAAAGGCCTAATTTCTAAAATATATAGAGAACTGAGTCAAATTTATAAAAATACAAGTCATTCCTCAATTGATAGATGGTCATAAATAGGCCCTATACCGATTAAGAAATTAAAGCTCTCTATAGTTATATGAAAAAATGCTCTAAATTACTGAGAGAAATGCAATAAATGTCAATGAGATACCACATCACACCTATCAGATAGGCTAATATAAACCAAAGGGTAAATGATAAATGTTGAAGGAGATATGTGAAAATTGGAACCCTAATACATTATTGGTGGAATTGTGAACTATTCTGGAGAGGGATTTGGAATGATGTTTAAAGGGCAATTAAACTGTGCATACCTCTTGACCTAGCAATACCATTACTAGATTTCTATCCTGAAGAGATTATAAAAAAGGGAAAAGGACACACATGTACAAAAATAGTTATATCAACTTTTTTTGTGGTGGCAAAGAATTGCAAGTTGAGGAGATGCCCATCAGTTAGGGAATGGCTGAGCGAGCTGTGGTGCATGAATGTAATGAATACTATTGTTTTATAAGAAATGATGAGCAGACAGATTTCAGAAAAGCCTGGAAAGACTTACATGAAGTGATGCTGAATTAGGTGAGCAGGACTAGGAGAACATTATTTGCAGTAACAGTCTGAATGCACATAGAGATTATTTTCCCACTTTTATTGTTTTTTCTTTCTCATGGTTTTCCCCCTTTGTTCTGATTCTTCTTTTGCAATGTGACTACTGTGGAAATACGCTTAACATGATTGTATAAACTATATCAGATTCCTTGCTGTCTTGGGGAGAGAGAGAAGGGAGAAAGGGAAGGGAGGAAAGGAGAAAAATTTGGAACTCAAAACCTAGCAAAAATAGAACGTTGAAATTATCTTTACATGTAATTGGGAAAAAAATATTATTAAATGCAAACCCCTCTCCCAAATAAAATATTCCCAATTGATTAAAGAAATAAAAGAAAAGAAAGCTATACCTCCATGAAAGAAGGAAGGAATGAGTTCCTTTCCTGCCTAGGCTAAGGAGTGGCTGCACATATTCTTGTCTCACTTGAACATGCTACATGGTGCATTATATCTGTAAAATTAGGGGGTTAAACTATATGGCAACTGAGATCTCTATGACAATGATTCTGATTTTTCAGGGAGAGGTCACACTTTTAGCTCTTTTTTCTGGGATGGTCTTTACAACTCAGAGAAAGTCTTGCTGCAAAAGACAGAGGCATCACTGGAAAGGGAAAGAAAGGTCTTAAAAATGCGAGTTCTAGTGCCAACCCTGTTTCAACCCCATTTAAGCTTCTGGTCTGGTGTTGTAAACGTTGACAGGACTGGCTTAAGATATCAATTCATGATAAGAATAGTCAGGCTATTGTTAGTTAGGGGGACAATGTTTCCAAAAGCTCCTTCTGTGACTGTTGCTTTTTGTAGCTTCAAGAATCTCTGGGTAGGGCGGCCAGGTACTCAGCGAGTAAGAGCACCGGCTCCAGTGTCAGGATGACCTGGATCAAATCCGGGCTCAGATACTCAACACCACACCCAGAAATAACTGGCCATGTAACCTTGAGCAAGTTACTTAACCCCAATTGCTTAAAAAAAAAAAAAAGAATCTCTGGGTAGTTCACAGATTCTCTTCATGCTGTGTTTGGTGGAGTTTTGGTGTAACATTCACACAACTTTTTACTAAGATCACTGTCCAAAGCTCTTCTCTGTACTTTGGGAAACTCTGACCTCTCTTATTTTAAGGTCTACAAAGCTTTTTCTTCAAACAACTTTATGAGATAAGGCATAATAACAAATGATATTTCTATAGTGCCTTCAAGTTTGCAAAGTAATTTTTATACATTTTCTCACCTGAGCCCCACAAAGCACCATGATGTTGATATTAAGCCCATTTGAAAGATGAGGAAGGCTGGGCATAGTGGTGTCCTTGTTGTTGAGGAGAGTAAGGTTGGTGGATCGCTTGAGTTTGGGAGTTCTGAGCTGCATCCGTTCAGCACAAAATCTAGGACCAATATGGTAGGCATTGTGAAATGAAACATCATCAGGCTGCCTAAGGAGGCATCAAACAGCTTAAGTTAAAAAGAGTAGATTAAACTTTCATACTGATCAATATTGGGATCGAATCCATGAGTGGACATTATACTTCTTGGCCAGGCTCATATCTATTAAGCCTTGGTATTATCGCCATCATAGAAAGGAAACAGATTGAGAGGTGAGCTGAGGTGCCCATAGGCACCTAGATGGCAAGTATAAGAACTGGGTTCAAATCTAAATTTCCTGATTCTAAGTTCAGGGTTCTCTCTACTATACCCTATTATACTTGGTTCATTCTGTAAAAGCTACTTCAGATGCAAGGATTTCCCACAAATCCTCTCTTTTCTTCTTTTTCTTTTAGAGAAGCAATCAAAGTTAAGTGACTTGCTCAGGGTCTTACAGCTCATAAGTGTCAAGTGTCTGAAGACAGATTTGAATTCTGGTCCTCCTGACTCCAGAGTCAATGCTCTATCCATGGCACTACCTAGTTGTTGCCCTCAAAGAACTTACATTGTAACATTAGAGGCAGGTAGGGAGTACCAATCTAGATTTGGAGTCAGGGAAGAGTTAAAATTCTGCTTCAGACAGTGTGATCTTGGGAAAGTCATTTCACTTGTCCCAGTCTTGGTTTCCTCATCTGTAAAATGAAGATAATTATAGCAACTCTTTTACAGAGTTATTGTGGAGATGAAATCAGATGACACGTGTAAATTACTTTGTAAGCTTTAAAGGAAGAGGGAGTAGAAAAGGTCCTGGGGGAGGAGAAAGGCATCAGGGTGATGATTTGTGCTATGACCAGGTGAGGGCTCCTGAAGCTGTTAGGTTTTCTCTATCTACCAGATCTTCTTCTACCCCTGAATGCTCAGATGTGTTGTGGAGAGTAGACTGGGGGAGAGGAGAGGACAAGGTATGGGGAAATGGGAGGGTTGTGGTGAGTGGTCTTTCTGATTTTTAAAAACCTGCAGAGGACAAGGTTCTCCAGCTGTACTAAGGATCTTGTTTGTGGTGAAATAAAACATAAGTACCAGGAGACACTTGCTGGAAGGCCATTAACTGTTTTTTCTCTTGAAGTTTTCATTGATATTTTTCTGTTGTTTTGATATTTGAATGATGGGTTTTTCTCTTTTCTCCCCCAGCAGTAGAAGTGTGGGTAAGTCATTAACGTAGGAGTGTGGGTAAGCCATTAATGTTCCTTGGACTTCACAAAATATGATCACAGTCTGAAGACCTTGAGAACTTATAATATCATGGTGGGGGTCAGGGAAGAGAAAGGTTGGCTTTATGCAGAGCAGAGTGAGGCTGTGACTTTAGAAATGTGATGGCCAATTCCTTCTGCTCAAGATTGTGGTCATAACATAGTGCCTGAAATTTTACCAGTAGAAGTGAAGAGCTATATAGTGTCACATGAGTTTGAGCTGGAAGGTACCCTAATCTAATCCAACCAATTTATTTTACATCTCAGCCAACGAAGCACAGGGCTTGTAAAGTGCCTCCTCCACAGATAACAACACTGGTAAGTTGCAGAGTTGATCTCTGAGTTTGTTGTTGTTTTTGTTTTTGGGGGGGTCAAAATTAGTTTTTCTTATTCAATCTGGTCTTACAAATATACAAACCCCTTTGGGGTTTAAGATGTTAAAAACTTTCTCAACTTATACTTTAGTCTATGGGGATTAATTGCTATTTAACTGAGAGCAAGATAAGTACCTGTTGGGGATTAGAAAAATATTTCTTTAGAAATTCTGTCCCAATATTAGACCTGAGCTAATAATGACTGTCCTGTTTGTGAAGTAATGAAAGGGAGTGAGAATGAAGCATTGCTTGGAGAGATGGGAACCCAAGAATGGAAAATTTTGGCATGGCAAAGGAATTTAAAATCATCCCTTTCCTTATGGATTCTTTGATTATGGCAATTAAGACCAAATGCCAGTCCTGGGACGAGTTTTGGAAAATGAGAGAAAAAGGACCTTTAAAAATTGTTTCACAAAACTTGGGCTGTCACTTTCACTTTCAATGTCAAATCTTGTTTTTGAATCTCCAAGTATATGCAAATCTCAGTATATTTTCCTCTGGCAGGGATGGTGGTAGTATTGGTGGTGGTAGAGACACGTCTAATAAGCAAATATTTGAACAGAGCCTGTTATTCCTTTTCATTGGTTATATTTCTGACAACTGACATTCACATTTAAAGAAGGAGCAGCATAAATGAGAATCTCAGAAAAAGAAGAAAATTATTTATTAAAACAGTAATGGGGCTGGTAATACTTCCTTCTCTGAGTCTGGTAATAGCTTTGCAAGATATCTGTCTTCTGATATGAAGGTTGATCCCAAGAAATACAACAAAAGATATCAGCTGCCACAAAATGGGCTTTTTCTCACTCTTTTTTTTTCTTTTTTTGCTTTTTGGAGGGCAATTGGGTTTAAGTAACTTGGCCAAGGTAACACGGCTAGGTGTGTGTGTGTGTGTGTGTGTATGTGTGTTAAGTGTCTGAGGCTGGATCCGAACTCAGATCCTCCTGACTCCAGGGCCAGCACTCTACTCATTCTTTAAATGTATTTTGGAGTGAGATATTTTGGTAATGATTGCCCACATTCATGTGTTTACAAAACTTTCTTCTTTGAGGAAAGGTGCTAGTATTTGCTTTTGGGGTTTTTTGTTTGTTTGTTTGTTTTTGGCTTTGTACTCATAGTACCTTGTATATAGTAAGTTTTTGATAAATATTTGCTCATGGGTCACCTAGGTAGTGTGGTGAATAGAGCACAGTCCTGGAGTCAGGAGGACATGGTTTCAAATCCGGCCTCATATACTTAACACACATAAAAAAAAAAAAAAACTAGTTGTGTGACCTTGGGCAAATCACTTAACCCCAATTGCCCTACTGTCTCCCCTCCAAAAAAGCAAAAAAAAACTGCTCACTTGACATGGTTTGGGTTACCCCTATTTTACAGGTGAGGAAACTGAGCTTCTGAGTGGTTGTGATTGGTCTAGGGTGACACAGATACTATTTTGGAATTGGGATTATAATCTAGGCATATGGACTCTATGAATAGGTCTCAGACCTCACAAGCTGTGTGACCTTGGACCAAATCACTTAACTTCTGTTTGCCTCAGTTTCCTCCTCTCAGGAAGGAGAATAATAATAGCACATATCTTACAGGATTGTTGTGAAGACTAAATGAGGTAATATTAATGATTATTAGTGTGATTAGTGTTAGGCTTTAGTCCTTCTTGGTTGTCTTGTATCTGACTGAAACTTTTCTTTCAGATCTTGTGTCTAGAGTCACTTGTCCCAATCTTGTCTTTGTTGGATGCTAAATAAACCTCGAAGTGTTTTAGTCAGGGTAGAATCAACTTGGAAAGACTAGAGTCGGTGTCTATTTTCATAGAATCCATTTTCCCAGTCATGGTTCCATATGCAAGAGCTTCAGGCTTGCAGTAGGCATTTCTTTCCTTGTGTTCCCAATGAATCCTTCTTTGTGCTTTTGGTCCACAAGAACTCTACAGTTGCCTCCCTTACCCTTAGTATCAATGGCTATATTCCCATTAGAGTTCTGTCCTTTTCTCTTGGTTCCTGATTGGTTCCTCATCTGGTCTCTGTAGATTCTTTCCCTGAGCAGCAGGGCTCCTGCCATGATCTTCCAGTCACCTCTTTCTTCAGTGTGCTGGTGATTTCAGTGATTCTGGTGCATGGAAGCTCACTTTAAATGTTAAAACATTCTTTTTCTCCTCACTTATTTACCTAAAGCAAATGACACAATCAATTTCAAAGTTCTTTAAGCATTGAGGAAATGACCCCATTAACATGGCACCAGAATCATGGAAACTTCAGTGGGAAGAGACCTCAGTCATATAGTCCAATGCCTTAAAGTGGCTTCAGAGACCTGGGTCCAAGTTGTCTCTCTGATATATACTGGCTGTATGGCCCTAGGCAAATCACTTAAGTCTACTTGACTTAGGCCAGTCTCTAAGCCTATACATCCCAGAGTAGGTACTGCTTTCAAAAAGGTAGCTTTTCTTTGGTAGGCATTCTCTACTGATGAAATCAGAGGTCTGGTACAAAAGAAAACTATTAGGGAAGAAGTGGTTTCTGGAGAGCAGAGCAGTTAACATTTTTTCATGTTTTATTTATAGTGAAAGAGCAATGGCTTGCATGTGGCTCTACCTGGCCTGCCTCATTGGTCTTTATTATGTCTTTCGCTGGTACCGGGAGAGGCAGGTGGTGAGTAACCTTGGGGACAAATATGTCTTTATCACCGGCTGTGACTCTGGATTTGGGAACCTGCTGGCCAAGCAGCTGGACCTTCGAGGCCTGAGAGTGCTAGCAGCTTGTCTGACAGAGAAAGGGGCTGAGCAACTGAAGCATGAGACTTCAGGCAGGGTAGAGACAGTGATCCTGGATGTGACCAAGACTGAAGACATCACTGCAGCGGCCCAGTGGGTGAAGGAGCGTGTGGGAAATAAAGGTATGAATGAAAGAGAGATATTATTTCATTTTTCTTAAACCCTTAACCTTGAAGAAGGCATATGTGGGGTTTGAAAGCTTCATTTTTTCACTTAGAAAGACAGGTAAGACCTTTTGTATTGTTTTCATTTGTTTAATAGTTTACTTGGAAAATGAACACTGGGGATTTGGGGTGTGTTGTTTCTATCTTGGGATTAAAGGATTGAGAGGCATAATATTTGATTTGATCATGGCTTTCAGGTAGTCCAATAATTTTGAAATGATCTCTCCTAGATCTATTCTCCAAGTCAGTGGTTTTTCCAGTCTCTACCCCTTTCTCTGTCAGACAAGCCGCTAGCACTCTCAGGCCTCGAAGGTCCAACTGCTTGGCCAGCAGGTTGAGGTGCCACAGCCATGCAGCTTCTACCATTTGTTTGAATCTGTTTAATAGTATCTTGATTTCTCATAAACTCACTAGCTTCCATTTGCTCCAATCTAATTCTGAAGGAATGATTCTCTTCAGTGACCTTTTGAGATTCTTTTACCACCTGGCAAATTTGGCTTTTTAAGGCATTCTTCTCCTTATTGGCTTTTCGAGCCTTGTTTGTCATTTGATTTAGTCTATTTTTTAAGGTGGCATATTCTTCATTGAGGTTGTTGGCCCTCATTTCATAATTTTCTGGCATCATTCTCATTTCTCTTCCCAATTTTTCCTCCACTTCTTTTATTTGGTTTTCAAAATCCTTCTTAAGCTCCTCTATGGCCTGTACTCAGCTCATATTTTTCTTGGATAATTTTGGTGCAGGACTGCTGACTTTGCTGTCTTCCTCCTGTTGCATGCTTTGATCCTTTTTGTCCCCAAAATAGGAGGGTAAAGTCGGATTGCTGTGCCTGCTTTGCTTCCTTTGCTTGCTCCTGTTGCCACTCAATTACTTGACTTTTGAACTTTTTTTATTTCCCTTTCTGCAGCCTTTGACACTGTATCAGTCTCCTCTCCTTGATGATCTAGCTTTTCAGGAAGACTACTCTCTCCTAGTTCTCCTTGTATTTATCTGACTACTCTTTCTCTGTTTCCTTTACTGGATCCTCATCCATGTCATATCCTGTGACCATAGCTGTCCCTCAGGACCCTCTTCTCTTCTCCCTCTACGCTACTTCAATTGGTGATCTTCCATGGATTCATTTGTCATCCATGTCTATGCTAATGATTCTCAAATCTACCTATCCTGCCTGAACTTCTGTGCTAACCCCCAATTTTGTATCTCCAACTGCCTTTCAGGCTTCTCAAGCTGGACATCCAGTTGACATCTTAAACTCACTATGGCCAAAACAGATTTCATTCTGTTTCCCCTAAAATCTCTTCCCACCCCCACCTTTCTTACTACTAGGGAAGAGTTGTATTTATTGTGTGTATTATTTTGCTTGTGCTGTTCTCTGCTCTCTGCTGCAGTTCATGTCTTTCCATGCTTCTCTGTACTTTGCAGAGTAGTTTTTTTCTTACACCATAGTAATATCCTATTAAATTCATGTACCACAACATGTTTATCCATTCTCCAACTATTGGACATCTAATTTGTTTCCAGTTATTTGTTATCATAAAGCATGCTGCTGTAGTTTGTTTTTCCTTTTTGCTTTTTGGAAGGGGGGAAGGCAGGGCACTTGGGGTTAAGTGACTTGCCCAAAGACACACGGTTAGTAAGTGTTAACTGTCTGAGGATGAATTTGAACTCAGATCCTCCTGACTCCAGGGCTTGTCCTGTATTCACTGTGCCATCTAGCCACCCCTGGTGCTGTAATTTAGTGCATATGGATCCTTTTTTTTTTTTTTGGTCAGTGACCTCCTTGGCATATAAACATGGCAATGGAATAATTTTATTTATTTGCACAATTCCAAATTGCCTTCCAGAATGTTTGGTTTTCACAGATCCACCAATAATGCATTAATGTGCCTATCTCTTTAAAAATTTTATTTTTCCATTAAAAAAATCTAATTTCAAAAAATGTTTACGTCATCCACATTTCCTTACCTGCCACTTTCCCTACTTGTTTCCAGAGAACCATTCTTTATTAACAAGAATAAAAAAAGGAAAGAAACCAATTTAGCAAATCTAACCAACATATCAAAAGTCTAACATCATATATAGCATTTCATATCCATATCCTCCTAACTCTGCAAAGGAAACAGAGGTGTCTTTTGACATATCTTCTTTGGGGCCAAACTTGGTCATTATAATTTTGTATCATTCAGTTTCCACTATTTTGTTGTTATTCTTTCCATTAATATTGTCGTAGTCATGTATATTGTTTTCCTGGTTTTACTTACTTCATTTTGTATAAGCATTTCCCATGCTTCTCAGTAGTAATCATATGCATTATTTTTTTTATAGAGCAGTAATAAGCCTTTGTGTTTCTAAATATATTCTTAGACTAGGCTCCAAATCTAGAGGGAATTTTTGTACTAGGTGTTGTGCTAGATATCTTATTAAATCAATCGATCGATCCATTAATTAGTCTATGATCTGGGATTTCATCTGTGTCTGGAACTCAATTGTGTAGGAAACTAACAATGGAAAAAGGCAACTCATTTGTAAATTATAGTCTTTTAAAGTTGCCTAGAACTAAGAGGTTGAGAAACATGTTCAGTCAATCAATCAATAAACCTTACAAAGCCCCTACTATGTGCTAGGTACTATGTTAAGTGCTAAGGATACAAAAAGGGGCGAAAGACAGTCCCTGCCCTCAAGAAGCTTTTAATCTAATAATTTTAAGGATAATGTTCATGATCATACAACTAATATATGTATATCAGAGGCAGGGCCCAAACTGAGGCCTTCCTGACTGCAAGGCTCTCTCTACTATACTTTACTGCCTCTCATTAAACTGATTAGGGTTGAAATATATTAGAGTCTATACCTGAGGTTAGTCTAGGTGTTCTTTAACATCCTTTTCCAATGCTACATTTTAATGCACTTGCCATTTTGATTTACATCTTTGTAGGTCTCTGGGGCCTCGTCAATAATGCAGGAGTTATCTTTCATTATGTTTGCACTGAGTTCATGACCAAAGAGATCCTCCTAAACACACTGAATGTAAACCTGATTGGATTAATTGAGGTAACAATGACCATGCTACCAATGGTGAAGCAAGCCAGGGGGAGGATTGTCAATGTCTCTAGCATCTTGGGGAGACTTGCTTTCTTTACAGTGCCCTACTGCTGTTCTAAGTTTGGAGTAGAAGCTTTTTCAGATTGTCTGAGGTAACTATTGTTATATTTTATCCATCCAAATATCCATCCTTCCATCCACCCATCCATCCATTCATCCATCCATCCATCCATCCATCCATCCATCCAGGGGTGATAGAATGTGATCAGGGAGAATATCTCAATCTTCCAAGTAGATGAGACCCTAAACTGTGTGTAATAGTAATGGAATTGGAAGGTCCTCTTAATTGGTACACTAACAGGTACTTTGCAGTTAGTTTTCAATTAAATGTTAAGACCCAGAGTTTGTGAATCCCACAGTAAAATGGACTTGTTTACATGAGGAGAGGGGACTGATCAGGGAGGAGCTGGTGCCGTTTATAGGGAAAAGCCCAAGCTGAGAGAGGCCAGAAGAACTTCTAGGAGCAGCATCATGGAGGCAGAGAGAGAGAAAACTGATGGGAGCCAGAATTGCTGAGAGAGAGAGAACTGCAGGGAGCTGCCAAGGACTTCTGAGGGCCAGCCAGAGTTGCCCAAGACCTTTGAGGGCCAGCCAGAGCTGCTGAGAATGGAGGAGGCATGACTGTGGTGCTGGTACTTTGTCTGTTTTGATGTTGCTTTGTCAGATTCATTTGTTGATAGAGGCCTCAGACCTTGTTGTTGGGTCTAGGTTGATTTCACAGGCAGAAAGTGAATTGATGAGGATGCTGGCAATGCTTTTGGATGTTATTGTGGCTTTGTTAAGCTTTATCCTCCCAGGAACAGAAACTGTGGGAAGGGGAACCATGGAAGCTGAGAATCTGTCTTGAGTCAAGATGAAAAGCCCTCTCCTTGGGTACTGAATGCTAACTGATGATATTGTAACCTAGTTGTGACCTAGGGGTGGATGGACTTTGTGATTTGTGATTGACTAGATGAATGTACTTTGTTTAAGAAGAAAAACTATTTGATCTAAGAGATTAAGACTGTGTGACCTAGGGATGGACTTTGTGATTGACTAAGTGAATGCACCTTGTTTAAAAGAGAATTTTAACCTTTGTACTTTGTGATTGAATTGAGGACTTAGTAAATGATTGAGTTACTAAATGAATGTCCTTTAAAAAAGCTATCTGACCACTTTGGTGGAAACTTTGTACTTTGTGATTGAATTGAGGACTTAATAAATGATTGAGTTACTAAATGAATGTCCTTTAAAAAAGCTATCTGACCACTTTGGTGGAAACTTTGTACTTTGTGATTGAATTGAGGACTTAATAAATGATTGAGTTACTAAATGAATGTCCTTTAAAAAAAATATCTGACCACTTTGGTGAAAACTTTGTACTTTGTGATTGAATTGAGGACTTAGTAAATGATTGAGTTACTAAACAAATGTACTTTAAAAAAAAACTATGTGACCACTTTGGTGAAAACTATGTGGCCATTTCAGTGTTAAGTTGTTGAGTGGTGACATCATGAAAGCTGTATTTTGATTTTCTGTGAATGTTTTTCCTTAACTTGTAACTGAATAAATGGAGAGTTCACTATGCTTGTCATCAGAACCTTGAAAGCTGTTCACAGCAGCAGTCCTCTGGAAAGCTTCTTGTACTTGGTGTTACACTGGGGTAGCTGCCACTGGAGTGAAGTGAAAGGGATAGATTTAAGAGATCTTCTCAAGGTAGAATCGATAAGATGTGGCATCTGATTGGATATGAGGAGAAAGTGAA
Source organism: Petaurus breviceps papuanus (assembly GCF_028583685.1). Lineage (NCBI taxonomy): Eukaryota > Metazoa > Chordata > Mammalia > Diprotodontia > Petauridae > Petaurus > Petaurus breviceps. The sequence continues at coordinate 1,257,869 of NW_027185715.1, read as the reverse complement.
AGTGAAAAGTTGAGGAAATCTTCAGGATTGGGAAACTGGGAGACTAAAAGGATTGTGGTGCCCTCAACAGAAATAGGGAGATTAGGAAGAGAAGAGGATTTAGGAAGAATGATAATGAATTTTGTTCTGGATGTATTGAGTTTGAGAGACCTATAGGATGTCTCATTCAGATACCTGGAGATGTCCAGTATGTCCAGTTGGTGACATGGGCCTGGAGTTCAGTCCAATCAGCAACCATTTATTCATCCCTTATTATGTGCCAGGAAGAGAAACTAGGAATGGACATATAGGTGTGACTGTCATTTGCAAAGAGATGGTGGTTGAACCCAGTGGGGCTGACAGGTTACCAAGAGAGAGAATAGGGAGAGAAGAGCACCTACAACAGAACCCTGGAGAACATCAATGCAAAGGGGATGAGATGTGTATGGTAATGCAATGAAGGAGACTGAGAAGTGACCAGAATGAGAACCAGAAGAGAGCAATGTCATTAAAACCCAGGGAGGTGGAAGTGTCTAGAAGGAGGTGCTGGAAATAGTACCCAATACTGGAGATATGTCAAGAAGGAGATTGAAAAAAAGGACACTGGATTTGTCAATTCAGAAAGCATGAGTAGTTTTGGAGAGAACAGTTTCAGTTGACTGATGAGGCTGGAAGTCAGATCCCAAGGATTTGGGAAGTGAGCCAGTGATGAGAAAGTGGAGGGGATGAGGGCAGATGCATTTTTCTGTCAATTTTATTTTCAAAGAGAGGAAGGAGATAAGACAATGACTTTAGGGGATAGTAAGAACAAACGAAATTTAAAAGATGCTTACTCCTTGGAAGAAAGGTTACGGAAAATCTGGATGGCACACTAAAAAGAGGAGATATCATTTTGCCAATAAAGGTCCATATAGTCAAAGCTATGGTTTTCCAGTAGTAATGGATGGCTTTCAAAATTGGATTCTAAAGAATGCTGAGCGCCTCAGAATTGACACTTTCAAATTTTGTTCTGGAGAAGATTTTTGAGTGTCCCTTGGACAGCAAAGAGATGGAATCAGTCCATACTTAAAGAAATTAATTCAGGCTATTTACCAGTAGGTCAAATACTGAAGCTGAAGCTTAAATAATTTGGCCACATAATGAGAAGACAGGACTCATTAGAAAAGACCCTGTGTTTGGTAAAGAATGAAGACAAAACGGAAAGGGGATGGCAGAGTGTGATATGGATAGATAGTGTCATAGAAACAAGGAACATGAACTTGGACAGACTTCAAGAGAAAGTGGAAGATAGAAGGGCTTGGCATGCTATGATCCTTGTGGTTCTGAAGAGTTGAACACTAAGGAACAACCCAGCAGTAACAAGATGAAGATCAAATGACATGAGTTTTAAGGATGAGGGCCATAGATTGCATTGCATATTTGTAAGCAAAAGGGAAGGAGACATTGGATAAGGAGAAGTTGAAAGTTAAGGAAAAAGAGGGAATGATCAAAAAGGCACAATCCTAGAGGAAGTGGGATCGAGGACACAAATAGAGGAGTGATCCTTAGCAAGAGGTCTATATTTTCTCCTAAGACTGAGTATTCCAAACATATTTGTATTTGCCCTTAGGGGTTGTGGTCCGATTGAAGCATTGTATACCTTAAGTGAATACATACATTATCATATATCTAGTGTCAGTGTTCCACAAACAGGACGCTCTATTTCTTGGCCCTGGGCTTTTTTCTCTGGCTGTCCCCCATGTTTGGGATGCTATCCCTCCTTATCTCTGTCTCTTGGTTGCACAGGAATAAATCCCCGGAAGAATCCTACCTTCTACAGGATCAGGATGCCTTTCTAGATTCTTCTTAATTTTCTTGCCTACCCTATTGATTGTTTCCTATATACAGCTTGTATGGAGTTGTTTGTATATAGTCTGCCCCTCTAGACTGTGAGTTTCTCTAGCGCAGGGACTCTCTTTTGGCTCTTCTTGTATCCTCAGTGCCAAACACAGAGCCTGGAACACTGTTGTTTCAGTCATTCAGTTGTGTCTAACTCTACTCATGGACAAGTCCAGGGACTTTTCTTGGTAAAGATAGTAGAGCAGTTTGCTATTTCTATATCCAGTGTGTCCCCACTTTACAAATGACGAACTGAGGCCAGTAGGGGTTAAGTGACTTGTCCAGGGTCACACAATTAGCAAGCTTCTGAGGTAGGATTTTAACTCAGATTTTTCTGACTCCAGGCTTGGTGCTTTATTCACTGCACCATTTAGCTTTCCACCTAGAGCATAGTAGGCAGTTAAATTTCCTCAATTAGTACAATGACATTTAAATTTCCCAAAACGTTATTTGAGAGAAGGATTGAGAATCGTTGCAAAAATTGACACATTCCTTTGTTTCCTTAATCTGATATTCTTTTAAGTCAGAGGGATGAAAGTAATAATAGCATATATTGAGTTTTAAAGTTTATAAATCTTTCTTTCTTTTTTTCTTCCTTCCTTCTTTTCTTTCTTTCTTTCTTTTTCTTTCTTCCTTCCTTCTTCCCTTTCTGCCTTCCTGCCTTCCTCCTTATCTTCCTTCTTCCTTTCCTCCTTCCGTCCTTCATTCCTTCCTTCCCCTCTGATTTCATCTGTCTAAGGTACCCCAATGTAGAGCTCTCCCTCCCAATGCAGATTTGCCATTTCTATTCTTACAGAGTTGCCTGAGAGCAATCAGGGCTCAAGTAACTTTCCCATGGGAAACCAAGCTAGTATGTGTGGGAGTCAGAATTTGAACCCAGGTCTTCCTGATTCTAAGGGCAGTTCTCTGTTCACTAGCCCATGTTGCCTTGCATACAGAAGCTACTTAAGTGATGTTTTAAAGTGAATTGATCAATAGTAAGAGACTTGTTGGGGGAGCTTGCTCATAGTTGGGGGCCTGTGGTCTCCCTCACTAGACTGTGAATTTCTTTTTTTTTTTTTTTGGCTGTGCAAGGCCCCCAATCTAACTTTTTCCTCCAGAGCCATATGGGTCCAATGGCCAGATATTCATCAGGACGACTGGATGGTCCTGGATGCAGTGGGAAACCTTCACCCTTTTAAGCTAAGGTCTTTTCAAGTTCTCACTTTGAGTGAGGCAATGCCCATTCAGTGAATAGGCCTCTTTTAAAAGTGAGTAAAAAAGGCACCACCCCTTTAATTTAAAAAAAAAATCAAACTGGGAGGGGAAGACCCTTAGGGTTGGAGGCCAAAAGAGAAAGAGTTACTATTTACTTTCACTCTGAGCCAGGAGGGCCCCAAAAAGAAGCATTAAGGGGTGCTTGGTCATGGACCTGTTGTTGTTTAATACATGAGATCCAGAGTGAATTGAGTTTAAGGCTTGGTCTTTGAGAGAGAAATCTAGCCTGCTATTCCCCAAGGTAAGTAGGTGGCTTTGGACAGAACACTCTCAGGGAAGGGGAGAGGGATAGGGGAAGAGAGGAGAGGACAGGGGAAAGAAAGGGAGGGGAGGGGAGGGGAGGAAAGGGAAGAGGAGGGGAGGAATTGCCCAGATGGAACTGGTTAACTCAGTCCCCATTCATTTAATTAAAGGGGCCATCCATTGACTTATTTCTTAAAGAGGCCTATTCATTGAATGGGCATTGCCTCACTCAGAGTGAGAACCTCAAAAGACCTTAGCTTAAAAGGGTCAAGGTCTCTCACTGCATCCTAGGTTATCTCCAGTTGTCCTGATGGACATCTGGCCACTGGGCCCAGACTGGAGGAGAAAGTGAGGCTGGTGACCTTGCAGAGACCCCCTCATTCAAATCAAAGTCAATTCCAAGTCATGTCATCATCTCCCTGATGCCATGGTCCTCTTCAAGAACAAATGACAAAGCACAGCCTGTGAGGCCATTTAATATATGTTCTGTCAATAGACTGATATTTAAAATTTCAAAACATTGTTCAGAAGAAGTGAATACCCATGGGAGTATTATTAGCCTCATTTTGCAGATGAGGAAGCAGGTTTTCAAAGAAGTTAAAAGACTTAACCAGGCGCCACCTAGCTAGCTGCTAAGTCTCAGAGCAGGGACTTGACCAAAGTTGTCTAAGTTCATCTGCAACCGGCAGGGATCTGTATCTGCTTGAGTTTGACACAGGTGAACTAGATAACCTCAAATGTCCCCTTCAACCCTACAGTACTGATATCATGAGAGATTTCGCAAGTTTTTGACTAATTTGTATTTTCTCTCTATGAACATTAAAATTGAGGGTGTGTTTACACCGCTGTGTTAACTTTGGGTGAATCTATTTCAGGATGTGTATTCAACCTTTTGGGGTGAAAGTCTGCATAATTGAACCCGGCTATTTCAAAACCAACCTTGTAGATGTTCAGAAGTACCAGGAGGCTTTAAAAAGGTCTTGGGATAAAGGCCCAGAGGAAATCAAAGAAAACTATGGACAAGAATTCTTTGAGAAAAGTAAGTTTGTCTCTTTTGATTGAGATGGTGTGTTCTGTGAGGGGGAAAATAAGAGGATAAATTTTGACATTTATAAGAATGTCTTTGAGTAGGACAGCAGGAAATATATGCTTATGTAGCCTTTAGGGTTATATGAATGGTGATATCTTAAATAACCAATCCTCTGAGAACAAATCTTTCAATACTACTCATAACTCACACTTAGTATTTTATTTTGGGTTTTTTGAGTTTCTTAATATTTTATTTCCCAGCATCTCTCTTCTACCCTTATTCCACATTACCCTTTCGTTTTTATCTTTTAGAAAAGAATGTTTTTATTTTTTCACAATTACATGTAATAACAATTTTAATATTCTTTTTTTTTTTACAATTTTTGAGTTCCAAATCCCCTCCCTCACCTTTCCCTTTCTTGAGAAGGCAAGCATGTTCATACAGATTATACATGTGCAGTCATATAAAACACATTTCATTAGTAGCTATCAAGCAAAAGGGAACAAAGATTAAAAAAAACAGAGAAAAATAAAGGAAGTCTTATAAAAAGGTATGCTTTAATCTGCATTCATATTCCATCAGTTCTTTCTCTGGAGATGGATAGCATTTAAAAAAAAATTTTTTTAATTAATGGAATAGAACAGGAATCTCCATAACAGAATAATCAAAAAGATAATTGCCCATGAAATTGCAAATCCATTATATACAACTTGCTATTCCTTCTAACTGTATAATGATGTTATCATGTAAACTGCTTTTCCTTTTTTTTCTTCCCTCCCACTCTGGAGATGGTCACCATTAGATATAAACTGGCATATATATATATATATGTATATATTTAAAATTATTGTATATATACTTTTATTTTCCGTTCATTCTCTGGTTGCATATAGTGTCTCCTTTCATATGTCTTTTATTTTTAGTTTGTGTGTTTATCATAGTCAAAATGACTTAGTTGCTCAGAGCTGTTCTTCAAACAATATTGCTATTACTATATACAATGTTCTCTTAGTTCTGCTCACTTTGCTCTTCACCATTTCATTCAACGCTTTCCATGCCTAAGATCACTGACCTGATCAATTCTTTTAGTATATTCATCATAAGTCCTTCATAATTGTCTTATGTCATTGTATTGCTAAGAATAGCTAAGTCATTCACAGTTGGTCTTTGTATAATATTACTGTTACTGTGTTTAATCATCTCTTGGTTCTTTCACTTCACTTTGCATCAGTTCATATATTTCTTCTCAGGCTTTTCTGAAACCATCTAACAGAACTTTACAGGTCATAGGATGATGGTTTTAGAGTCCACCTAGTCTGACTCCCTCATTTCATAGGTGAGAAACCTGAGGCCCAAAGAATATGTTTCCAAGGTCTCACAGGTAGTTGAGAAACAAATGAGGGATGCAGATCCAGCTCCACAGAACAGAATCCCAACATACTTTCCCTTGACCTATTTCTATCCTTTGTACACATCATGGTTTGCAAAGACTACACACATTATCTCATTTGATCCTCTCAATAATGTCAGTACTAGGGTATTATTATTATCCCTCTTTTATACACGAGGGCATGGAGACTAAGAAAGGTTAAATGATTCACCTGAGGTCACACAGTTCAGAAGTATCAGAGGCAGAATTTGAATCTGCGTCTTCTGGGTATGCTAAGCACTTCCAACTATACCACAGGGTACAGTGGTCTCCCACCTACACCACACATTGCCTGCCTGCCAAGTTGACTTGAGAATGGAGGAGATTGGAAGAAATTCTATTCCCTTTGGTGCTGGGTCTGCATGTAGTGTTGTCTGAGGAAGAGGAGGAGGCAATGGGGCCTCTTTGGGATCTACTAAGGGAAAGCCACATTTCTAAGGCTCACCCAGATGAAGAACCTGAGGCCTGGGAATGTTCAGTTTAAGTTTCTTAGCATGAAAGTAGAAAAGTGAATATTTGAATCCATTTCTCCAAAGGTTTTGTGCCTCACTTGACATAAGTAATCAGAGCATCATCATCATGGTCTCTGTTGCAGTACCTATGAAAGAATGATTTATTGTCTTAACACTTTCATGGTAGAGAGTCTGTCTTAAAAGACAACCTTATGTTTTGTGAATCAAATGCTTTGTTTCATTCAACAAACTGTAAAACACAGAGGAATCTTTAAACACATACTCTTCATTCATAGCACTGTTTGAAAATGTTATGAGAATTACCACTTGTATTGAGGGGGAAGGTGGGAGAAAGAAGAGTTTCTAAGTAATGATTTGTACATATAGTTCATTTTGAACAAACTTGGACACATGAATATTTTTAATATACAAAATTAACCAAGTAGGCAGGAATTTTTATGCTATCTGAGGCCTAATAAGCAGGAGATTAGCCTTGACTAATAAAATGTGATATTGTAGTCCAGATTAAAGAAGGAGAAGAATAAAGTTCTGGGAGCTAGAACTGTGGAAGCTAGTGATATTAAATTCAAATACAAAGGTCACTGACTCTACGTAAAGATGTTTGTGGTCCCTCTATTGATTTAATTTTTACATATAACATTATCCATGTTTTATTATATTTATTTTATTAAATATTTCCTAATAACATTTTAATCTGTTTTGGTGACGCTTGGGAATTGTGGGCCCTATGCTGGGCCAGGAGCCTTTGTTGGACACCTCTGCTCTAGGTATAAGAAAAAACCCTGACATCTGATGAGGGTAGAGTTGGTAATCAGTTATGGAAAGGATATCTCAGAGTCAGGAATATACCTCAAAGGAAATATGAACTACTAATTTGGAACTCAAAATCCCAGTATAGACTCATAACTTTTAAAGTTGGATGGGGCCCATAGAGAACAACTCTTCCATTTTACAGATGAGGCAATTGAGACCCCCAAGAAGTTAAGTGACTTGTCCAGGGCCACATAGGCAGCAGTGATGGGATTTGAACCCAGGTTCCATACAACCTCTCCTAACTTTCTTTTGTCCCAATCTCCAGCATACCAGGGGTTAGCTACGTTTCCTCACTACAAGTTTTCAATTTACTTCATTAGGGTTTTTATTTTTTTATTTTTTCCCTCTGGGAATCTATCTTTGATTTGAAAGTCAATAAGAAAAAAGTTAATTGGGGGAGGGGGGTGCGCGTAACTTAGGGTATTGTTATTTATAATTGTCAGCTAGGTTACACAGTAAAAAGTATTCTGGATTTAGAGTTTGGAAGACTTCAGACTCTTACTAGCTGTATGGCTATAGGCTCATCACTTTGCTTATAATCTCATTTTCTTCATCTATAAAATGGAATAATACCACCTACCTTACAGGGTTGTTGTGAGAATTAAACAAGATATGTCCAAAATACATAACCAGCATTAAAATACATTCTATTAATGCTGGATATTATTGCTGTACATGGATGAATTAGAAATAATATCTCTAAGGAATAGTGAGTTCACTCAGTCCCTAAGTTGCCTGAACTCCCCATGAACCCCAATATATATTGAAAGCATGTTTATTCCCTCAAACTTGCTTGCTTGCGTACCTGCATGTGTTTTGGCTGTATTTTAGTTCCTGGAACTAGCCATTTCTGGGACATAAACAAGGCTGTGATGAGAACTGGCTATTCTCTCAGCCTTGAAACTTGATTAAAAACAACCCTATGGCCCACGTGGAGTCTACACAAGGAAGTTAAGACACCAGTAGATTGGAAATCGTCTCAATAAAGTTTGGCACAGAAACTTTGAGCTTGGCAGCCTGCCTTCTGTGCTGGCTGTTTGCCTTCTTTGTTCTCACCCCATAAAAAATCCTTACTTCCAACTGCCTCTTTGGGATCTCACCCATGGAGAGGACGCTCTGTCTGGGACTCTCCCGATCCGGACTCTGAGGCTGCAAGCTCCGGGATCCCCCAGACGCTGTTGGAAGAGTTGGTGCTCCTCTGGATCAGTAATGTTTTCTTTATCTTGGCTTTTCTTTATTAGGGATAATATTTCTGTGTGTATGTTATATTGCATAATTGGTTGATATTTCTGCTACCACTGCAACATCCCCTGCTTTTGCCCCTAAATAAATTACTTTTACTCTTAATGATTTGAGACAGTGTCATTTGTAGGTACGAATCCGAACCCCATTAATAAAATCTCAAAACAATGGAAGAAATCTTATTGATTTTTTTTTACTTATAAAAGGAAGTAACCATGTTTCAAGGTTTAAGTTTTCAGTTATTTTGAAGAAATTGAATCAATTTCCTTCAAATGCCAAATGGATGGTGTAATTGTCCATAGATTTGTCTAAAGACACAAATCGCAAGTAAGAGCACCGGCACCAGTGTCAGGATGACCTGGGGATCAAATCCGGGCTCCGACACTTAGCACCACACCCAGAAATAACTGGCCATGTAACCTTGAACAAGTTACTTAACCCCTATTGCTCACAAAAAAAAAAAAAAAGACATCATCTGGTTTTGTAGGGGACTTACGTTGGTTATAATTGGATTTCTATAAACTTGTGCCATTGGATTTTAGACTGAAATAGTGAGGAACAAAACAACTAACCACTTTTTCCTTTTTGCTTACAGCTCTTACCTCTGGCAAACATCCATTGCAAAAGCTTAACCCGAATTTACACCTGGTAACGGACTGTATGGAACATGCTCTGACATCCTCTTACCCACGATATCGCTACTCAGCTGGCTGGGATGCCCAATTCTTCTTTATTCCTATGTCCTATTTGCCCACAGTACTGTTGGATTATATTTTCTCTCCTAAACATAAACCTGCACATGCTGTCTAAAGATATATTGGAAAACCATTTTGTGAAGAAGCAACTAAACACTATGAGATCTGATCATTTCTGTAGCTTTTTACTCTCTGTAAGGTTTGGTTACCATCCTCATCCTTTGTGAAGGAGTCAGTAAATGCCTCATTTATCTGGAATCACTAGGTAACGAAGCATTCTACATTAGTCAATTTTCCAGAAAATGGAAATTTTCTCTTTTATGGACAAAAAAGACAAAATGATTTAAAAATAAAATCTTCCCAAAATGTAGGGCACATTCATCTGCTTTAGTAAACACAGTATGTTAGGTCAGACAGATTCAAGTCCAAATCCAATGTCATACACTTAATAGCTGTGTGAACCCAGGCAAGTTGCCACATCTGTCTGCCTTAGTTTTCTTATCCCTAAAAGGTGAATAATAACAACACCCACTTCCAAGGACTTTTGTAAGATCAGATATTTCTAAAGTACTTTGCAAACCTTAAAGTGTTTTATAAATGCTATTGTGAAAATAATCATTATTATAATCTTTTGTTGAACATGATCCTTTTTTCTTAATGACTCTGATTGCAATCCAAGACAAATGGAAAATTTTAGTTCCCAGTTAACAAAAGTTGTTAAATCAGCAAGCCTGATTTTACAGATAATTTTTAAGCAATTCTTAGCCAGGATTAGGGCTAAAGTCTATATTTTGCCTCTTCTGTAGAACAAAGTGCATCGTCTTCTGAGAGGCCCTTTTTGTTTACTTATAGTTAAGAATCTATGTTCTGTTGGTTGAAGTTTCTAGAAATCTTACTAAATAGATTAATGGGGTGTTTGGTTAGAAAACCTACTTAATACTAAAATGTTAATTTGTTGTTGAATAGAATGACCAATCCTGTGAAATATTGACAGCAAATAAACTTTCTTGTTGATTTTAGGTATCGTGGGTTGATTCACTATCATACTTAAGACCATGGATTGTGATGAGTTCATTGGTTGGGTTGATGAGTTGGGCTTAGTAAGACCATGGCAAAACTACATATCTTAAAGAGGCCCAACCTAGGAACAAACCTAGAAGATGATAAACAGCCCATGGTCAGAGAATTGTTAGAAGTTGAGATAAGCTGCTGGTTGTTAGCAACCAGACCGATGGTCAGAAGTCAAATACGATACAGAATACAAGGATCTGAGCAAGGCTGTAGGTTAGAAATCTCACTGCCTGCCTGAGGAGAAAAACTTGGTTCCACCTGCTGCCCATCTCCTAGCCTGGTCTGGCTTGCTTCTGGAAAGGAGAAAAAGACAGTTTCATTTCACTGTGGTCCTAATTGAGTTCTCCCATTCCCTGAGAGCACTCCACTCTGAGACTGAACCCTTAGGGATGTTGATAACCTCCCAGAACTCATCAACAAACTCCCACCAGATCAAGGCTTCTCCATTTCAGTTCTTTTGAACCTCCAGATATTATTCTTCAAACTCTATTCTCTATCCCTCACACCCTTATTCCTACACTCTTCAATTGAGCCCTTTTAATGTCCCCCTCTAAAGCGACCAGTTCCTTCCATTTGCTCTTTGGAATGTCTCCTCTACAAGTAACAAACTTGTTTTCACCTCAGAGCTTTCCTTTGCCAGTTCTTTCATTTTGGGCTCTCACTGAAACTTGGCTCCCTACTGATGACACAGCCTCCATGACCATCTTTCCCGGCACTGGTTGCCCTTTCTCTCTTTCCCCCCAACTTACATGTCAAGGTGGGGGAATTGGATGACTCCTTGTTCTCTATCACCTTTTCTAAGCTTTCCCTCTACCACCAGTGCTAAGTAAACTCTTAGAGATTCACCCAGTTGATATTCATTACCCAATCAAAATTCTGTTGTCTACCACCCTCTAAGATATGCCCCTTCTTTTCTCAATGAGTTCAGTGCCTGACTTATAATCTTTCTCTCCTCCTCAACTCTTGCCCTTGTACAAGGGAACTTCAACACACACATTATTACTTCAAATTACTGCAAATCTCCCAACTTCACAGTTTCTCCATTTACTCTTTCCCCATGGCCTATTCCCCCACCTCACCTCAACAACACTCGGGATGGTCATGTCTTTGATGGCACCATCACCCACAAATATTCTCCTTCTATGTTCATGAACTCTGAAATCCCCTTCTCTGATCACAATATATTGTCAGTCTTCCTCTGTCTTGCATCTTCAGATTGTTCCTCATCCCCACTGTGACCTCTAATCTTTTGATGCCTCAGTGATTTCTTCGTCTATCATCTTGCCCTGGCGATATGACTTTTCCTCATCTTGACCCCTTGTGGACCAGTTTATTATACGCTGCTCTCTTCTCACAAGTTCCTTGGCTTCTTGTTCTATTGGCTTGCCACAGTGAAGACTTACACTATTTGCATCATTCACTGCCTTTTTTCCTACACACATATAACTGAACAAAGTGTAGAGAATCATGACATCATGTTGACCGAGTCCACTACAAATTTATGTAACAATTTCAAATGGACCTTTGCTATGGCGAAACAATCCTTTTACACTTCTCTAAATGGCTCCCGCTCCCACTCACTTCAGGGGCTTTTCCAAACCTTTTATCCTTCTTTGATCCTCCTATGGCACCCCTTGCCACACTTTCCCTCTAGAATGTGACACTCAGAGATCCTTCATCTCTTTTCCTCCTCATTTCATGTCACCTAGATGCTTTCTGCCACAATCTTTTCCTTCACCCCAATCTCATATGAAGAAGTGGTTCCTCTCCTTGCCAAGGCAAACCCTGTCTATGCACAAATGCTCAAATTCCATCTTTCCTTCTCCCGTAGATTGTTCCCTGTATCATCCCTATTCTCTCACTTCTCTTCAATCCCTCTGTGTTTACTGGCTGTTTCCCTATGGCCTATAAGCACGTCCATTCCTTCACCATGCTCAAAAATATCCACTTGAGCTAGCCAGCCCCACTATCTTTGTTTCATATCTTTCCTTCCTTTTGTGGCTAATTTTATTGAGATCGTCTAGAGTGGTTGCCTCCATTTTCTTTCCTCTCTCTTTCTTCTTAACTTTCCATTGTCTGGCTTTCAACCTCATGATTCAACTGAAATTGTTGTCTCCAAAATTACTGATCACTTAATTGCCAAATCTTGTGGCCTTTTCACCATTTTTGCCCTCTCGACCTTTCTGTAGCCTTTGATACTGTTGTTAATCACCCTCATCTCTCTAGGATTTCTGGACACTACTCTCTCCTCGTTCTTTTCCCATCTTCTTAGTCCTCTTTGCTGATTCTTTATCAAGATTATGCTCCATATGGGGCAGCTGGATGACACAGTGAATAGAGCACTGGCCCTGGAGTCATGCGGACCTGAGTTCAAATCCCACCTCAGATACTTAACACTAGTTGTGTGATCTTGGGTAAGTCACTTAATGCCAATTGCCCTGCCTTCTCCCCTCCCAAAAAAAAAAAAAGACAAATAAAAGAAATCTTTAAAAAAAGAACATCCATAAGGATAGATGTTCTTCAAGGCCTGCATTCATATTCTCCCTTTTATCTACTTCACTTCATGTACTCATCAGTTCAAATGGATTAAATTGTCCTCTCTATGTTGATAATTCTCACATCTCCTTATCCAGTTCTACCTCTTTCCTGAGCTCCAGACTCACAATTCCAATTCCCTTTTGGACACTTCAAAGTGGATGTGCCATAGACACCTTAAACTCAATATGTTTATAACTGAACGAAATAACTTTTCCCTAAACACTCCCTTCTTCTGAATTTTTGTTACTGTTGATGGCATCACTATCCTCCCAGTTATCCAGGCTTGAAACCTGTGTCATCCTTGACCCCTTACCCTCTCTTACACCCGTATCTGAATCATCACTAAGACCTGTCAGTTTTACCTTCATACCTTTTCTCACATATGTCCCCTTCTCTCCTTTGACACTGCCATTTATGCCCTCATCACCTCACCCCTGGACTATTGTAATCACCTCAGGTGATATGCCTGCCTCAAGTCTCTCCCGACTCCAATTCCATTCAGTCATCAGAGTGATTTTCCCAAAGCAAAGATTTGAGTATATCATATTAGAAATATACTCAGTCGGGCGGCCAGGTGGCTCAGCGAGTAAGAGCACCGGTTCCAGTGTCAGGATGACCTGGATCAAATCCGGGCTCAAATACTCAGCACCACACCCAGAAATAACTGGCCATGTAACCTTGAGCAAGTTACTTAACCCCAATTTCTTTAAAAAAAAAAAAAGGAATATACTCAGTCTAGGAATAAACAATACTTGTTGGAGAGCCAGGACAGTTTTCATTATCTTTGTTTTACATTTATTCTGTCCTCAATAAATGGGTAGCCTCTCAAAAGACTACAGAGAATCAGAAATGCAAGCCTTTTATGTGCTTCCATTCAAATTTCCTGCCTTTTTCCTCTCTTCAGAACTGGGACTGGTCTCAGCTCTTCTGGTTTACAATCTTTCTGACCTGTCCATTACATAGATGTTTCCTCCTCCCACCAACTTGAGCTACATGCATCCCACTATCAGATAATGAGGCTCTAATTCTATGTGGGGTGGGTCAGGTACTTTGCATGAGGCTAATTAAGCATGCATGTTAATGAAAAGTTGGTGACCCTCCTTTGACCCCCAGCTGGTCTGAGTCAGCTTAGCCCAGGTTCTTCCTAGAGGAAAGTTACAGATTTCTTCCAGCTCTCTGATTGAATAGGGGTCTCTTCCCTTCTTCCCTCATCCTGATTTATACCTTCTTGCACATCCCATGCTACATCCATTGTTCCTACAGAATTTGTGGAGACCAAACTGTCAGTACATCTAACAAAGTCTCTCTTCTTCATCCTATAAACTTCAGTGGCTCCCAATCACCTGCAGGATCAAATATAAACTCCTGTTTGACTTTTAAACCCTTTATAAACTGACCCTCTCCTACCTTTCCTATCTTCTTACAGTTTCTTGCACAGGAGACTCTCTTTCCTGCTGTGCCTTCTTCCTGACTGTCCTTCCCATGTCCAGAATGCTCTCCCCCCCTTATGTCCACCTCCTGATCTCCTTGGCTCCTTTTGAGTTTCAGTTAAAACCTTCTCATTTAAAACCTTTCCCTATCCGTCTTAATGCTCCTGCCTTCCTTCTAGTGATTATTTTCAATGTTACTTGTGTATCTCTTGTGTGGAAATAGTTTCTTATACTCCCATTAGACTGTGAACCCCTTGAGAGCAGGGACTCTGTGTGAGTGTACGTGCTTGCGTGTTTCTGTGTGTTTGTGTGTGTGAGTGTGTGTGGATGTGTGTATGTGCATGTGTGTGCCTATGTGTCTGTATTTGTGTGTGCCTATGTGTGAGTGTGTGTGCATGTGTGTCTGTGTGAGTATGTGTGCTTGTGGTTCTGTGTTGAGTGTGTGTGGATGTGTGTGTGCATGCATGTGTGAGTGAATGTGTGTTTGTGTGTGCGCACATTTATGTGTGTTCATGTGTGTGTTTGTGTGTGTTCATGTGTATGTGTATGTGTGTGTGTGTACTGCCAGCACTCAGCACAATGTCTGGCACACAGTAGGCACTTCATAATTTCTTGTTGATTGACTAGAAACCAGGTAGGCTACAGGAGCACTAGAGGCAGCATTTGAAGCCAAGCAGTCATCTAAGCCGTTGGATGACAGCAAATATCAGAATAAGAATGCCAAGGCTGGTAAGAAGCTGGATTGGCCCTGGTCTTGAGCAGTGCCAACTCTTCTAATTGTCTCTAGAAATCAGGTAGGTCAATGGGTCAGAGGTCAAGGATCACTAATGTCATAGTGTGAGGTCACATCAAGCAGACCCAAACCAGGAAGGTATCCAAAACCTTGTGTCTCTGCTGGGCTTTTCCTCTTCTCTCCATGATTCCATTCTGCTCCTGATGGAGTCTTTTCTGTTTGCAGTCACTGGGCAGGGCAGTCTTCCTTTTCTCTCTGCCCCTTCCCACTTTTCTTTCCTGCCCAGTGTCTGACTAGACTTACATGGAGTCCCAGAGTAGGGACTTTTGCCTCCCTTTTTCCCCCTCGCTGCATAATGGCCCCCTGAAATGTCAAGTGCCCCACACTTGCCCTGCCCAAGGCCATTAGAACTGGTGAATATGTGCCCTCATTCACATCAATTCAACAAGCCTTGGTTTCCTATTGGGATTGCCTTCCATTTATATACATGTCTTTTAGGCACAATTATCATTATCATTATTATTATTATTTTGGTATATTATCTCCCTCTAGGCACATTTTGGAGTCATTTACATAGAGATGCTAATTAGAACAATGGGAGAAAATTAGTTTGGCAAGGCAGAGAGAGCTTGACCAATGTTTTTTGGCAATGCCTAACCATGATTCCAAAAGATTCATGACAAAATAATTCCCATCTCCAGCTAGATTATGAACCCCCCCACACACACACACACACACATACGTTTTTGGCCATAGTGAATGTGGGAATTTGTTTTGCTTGCCTATACTGTTTGTAATGAGGTTTTTTTTTCTTTCTCCATATTGGGTAATAAGGGAAAGAAGGAAATGAAAAAAAGAGAATTCCGATCTGAAAATAAAGTAAACTGAATTTTTTTTTTAAATTAAAAATACATTTAAAAATCAATGCTTGTTCTCTGGCTTATTAACTGACTTTTGGTTCTTCACTGTCTCTCTGATACTTGGGGCATGGGGAGACTGGGAAGTGTTCTTAAATGAATAACATTCATGATTTCTTTTTTTTTTTTTTTTGCCTTTTGGAGGTCAATTGGGGTTAAGTAACTTGCCAAAAGTTACAGGGCTAATTTTTGTGTGGGGGTGTTAAGTGTCTGAGGCCAGAACTGAACTTGGGTCCTCAACTGAACTCCGGGGCCGGCTCTTTCTTTACCCACTGCACCACCTAGTTGCCCCCAACATTCATGATTTCTGCTAAGTCAGAAACCAGTTCCAGGATTTGTACCAACTTAGCACATCTGGCAGGTCCTGAAATTCATTCAATAAATATTCATTGGGTGCCTAATATATGAACAACTTTTAATTCAATTTAGTACAACAAGCATTATATTAAAAGCTTATTATGGGCACAGTCATGTTATAGGTGCTCAGGATATAAAGATAAAATCTTGCCCTCAAGGAACTTACATTTTACTGAATATTTGACACTATTGATCACATCCTCCTTTTTTGTTTGATTAAAAATATTTTAATGGTGCCTTTTATTTGTCTGTAACAATCATTTCTCCATTGTTAGTGGAGTTGTGAACTGATTCAACCATTCTGGAGAGCAATCTGGAACTATGCCCAAAGGGTTAAAAATAATTGCATACCCTTTGACCCAGCAATACCACTTCTAGGGTTGTAAACCAAAGAGATCACAGAAGTGGGAGGAAGACCTGTATTTACAAAAATATTTTTAGCAGCTCTTTTTGTAGTGACAAAGAACTAGAAATTAAGGGGATGCCCATCAACTGGGGAATGGCTAAACAAGTTGTGGTGTATGAATATAATGGAATATTATTGTGTTATAAGAAATGAGGAGCAGGGACAGAGTCAAGATGGCTGAGTAGAAACAGGACTTCTGCCCAGCTCTAGCTTCAAGCTCCTCCAATTCATGTAAAAAATGACTCTAGAAAAACTTTGGAGCTACAGAACCCACAAAATGACACAGAGAAGCTAACCTCCCTCTGAAGACAGCCCAGCAGGCCATCAGTGCAGGGCTCTGGGTGCCAAACCCAGCCCCTCATGAGCCAGAGGTTTTAGCCTCAGGGTAGACTGACCAGCTGCCAGCTAGAGGCACTTCAGATCACCAGCATCTGTGGTGGTTTCCAGAATTATCAACCCATAGATGCCAAAGACAAAGTGAGAGGTCAATATAGACTTTGAGGGAACAGGGAGTTCAGGAGTGTGATTTGGCCTTTGCCCCCAGGGTGAGAAGCAGCTGAGGCTCCACAGCTGGCTGCTTCAGAGATCCTGGCCTGCAGATTGTAAGGGGACCAAGCAACCAGTCTTAGGAATAATCACTTTTGCTCTAACCTGCTTGGATCTGGATCGGTCTAGGGTACAGGTACTGGAGTACATGACCAGTTTGCCAGAACATGTTGAGGCTTCAGAGAGGGCACCCAACTAATAGCTCCATCAGCTGTGAAAACCCCAATGATTGGGATAAAGCTCCTCTTTCTGGTAGCAGAGTTCTACTGTGGCAAAAGGCTCAAAAGTCAAGTAATTGAGTGGCAACATGAGCAAGCAAAGGAAGCAAAGCAAACAGAACAATCCAACATTAGACTCCTATTTTGGGGATAAAAAGGATCAAAGCATGGAACAGGAAGAAGACAGAAAAGTCAGAACTCCTGCATCAAAAGCATCCAAGAAAAATATGAGCTGGGTACAGGCCATAGAGGACCTTAAGAAGGATTTTGAAAACCAAATAAGAGAAGTAGAGGAAAAATTGGGAAAAGAAATGAGAACAATGCAAGAAAATTATAAAATGAGAGTCAATAATCTTACTGAAGTAAATAACACCTGAAAAAATAGACTAACTCAGATGGCAAAAGAGGCTCAAAAAGGCAATGAGGAGAAGAATGCCTTTAAAAGCCAAATTTGCCAGATGGAAAAAGAATCTCAAAAGCTTACTGAAGAGAATCGTTCCTTCAGAATTAGATTGGAGCAAATGGAAGCTAGTGACTTTATGAGAAATCAAGATACTATTAAAGATATTTCACATTGAAAAATCTCATTGGAAAATTAAATATATCATTGGAAAAACCACTGACCTGGAAAATAGATCCAGGAGAGATAATTTAAAAATTACTGGAATAACTGAAAGTCATGATCAAAAAAAGAACCTAGAAACCATCCTTCAAGAAATTTTCAAGGAAAATTGTCCTGATGTTTTACAACCAGAGGGCAAAATAGAGGTTGAAAGAGTCCACTGATCACCTCCTGAAAAAGATCCCAAAAATAAAACTCCTAGGAATATTATAGCCAGGTTCTGAAATTCCCAGATCAAGGAGAAAATATTACAAGCAGCCAGGAAGAAACAATTTGAATATTGTGGAAACACAACCAGGATAACCCAGGATCTGGCAGCTTCTACATTGAGGGATCAAAGGGCTTGGAATATGATATTCTGGAGGTCAAAGGAATTGGGATTAAAACCAAGAATCACCTACCCAGCAAAACTGAGTATCATGTTTCAGGGAAAATATGGTCATTCAGTGGAATAGAGTACTTTCAAGCATTCTTGATGAAAAAACCAGAGTTGAATAGAAAATTTGACATTCAGATACAAGAAGCAAGAGAAGCATGAGAAGGTAAACAGGGAAAAGAAATCATAAGGAACTTATCAAAGTTGAACTATTAACATTCCTACATGAAAAAACGATAATTGTAACTTATGAAACTTTACTCAGTATGAGAATAGTTGAAGGCAATAGAAATGTTTTTATATATTTGTATATATACATATGTATGTCTATATAGGAAGGTATATGAACTATGGATACATATATGAGTGTGTATATATGTGTACAGGTATATATAGACAGAGGGCACAGGACCAATTGAATAGGAAGGGACCATACTTAAAAGGTGAAATTAAGAAGTGAGAGAGAAATATGAGAGGAGATGGGGAGAGACAGAATAGGGTAAATTATCTCATATAGAAGAGGCAAGGGAAAACTGTTACAATGGAGGGGAAGAAAAGGAAGGCAAAAGGGAATGGGTCAACCTTATTCTCATTTAATTTGACTTAGAGAGGGAATGACATACACACTAAATAGGTTATCTCACCCTACAAGAGAGTAGGGGGGAAGGGGATAAGAGGGGGGATGACAGAAGGGAGGGTAGCTGGGAGGGAGGGAAGTTGGAAGCACCCACTTTTGAAAACTGATTAGAATAAATACAGAGCTCATTATCCTATGTGATTACACCCTTAAAATTATTCACAGCAGCAATCCTCAGGAGAGTTGCCGTGCTTGTGCTTACAAGGACTTTTAGCAATGCTCTCTCTGCAAATGCTCTTACTTCCTGTGGTCCCTTTCATGACTGCAAGCCTCAGTTCACCCCTCTGGCCTGGAGACAAAACCTGGGACTCTGCTTTCCTGGAGCGATCACAGCCAGCAGGAACCCCATCCTCTGTGATGGCAATCACTGCCATGTCCTAACTCCTCCTTAACCACAGTCACAGCCTGAGAGCACATCAGGTCAGTGTACCTGGGGCCCACATCCCGTACCAGTAGAAGGCTGTTTAATCTTCACTGTTTGACCATTTGACCCCCTCTCTCTCTGTGGGGCAAAAGTTCCTGAAGTTGAGGTTGCCACCAAAATAGCTGCTACCAGGGCTTGTGTGTTGACTCAGGTGGGTGTTTTCCCTGAGGAAACTGCACTTCAGTCAGGCCAACTAGGTGAGGCAGAAATGCTCATTTGAGTGTGATGTCATGATCCTCAAAGTCAGAGAACCTTTCATTTTATTCACCAATTAATAGGTCTATAACAGCCACATATTCTTCAAATGCTCTGCATATATCATCTTGCTCATTAACGACATTAGCTAGGTGGGGAAAATGTTTGCGTGAAATTTCCTTTTGAAGAAGTGTTTTCAAAAAGATACCTTTTTTAATGCTTGGATTTTTTGCCACATATCATACATAGACTTAGTTTTACCTTGCAAAGAAATATTCAAGTTGTTTTGATTTGGCATGATATCACACAGAAATACAGTAATCCTATAGAAATCTTCTTTCAATAATTCACATTGCTAATTCTGCTCTTCATAAAATTTAACTATCTGTTCTCACAGAGATAAAATTTTAGCTAACACCTGTCCCTGCAATAGCCAACACACTTTAGAATGATAGAGCAAATCCACAGTGAATACCTCATCATTCAACTTTAACATGTTAAAAAACTGACAATGACATGTTGCATTTGCAAAAATATAGTTAATAATATTTTACATGATATATAATAATATTTACAACTTGTTGCAAAATGTCACTTAAAATAATACCTTTAGCACAGAAATTTTGCTGATAAAAGATATAATGAAAAGAAATGAGAGCATCTGGTTCTGTTAATACTTTTTTATCTCTGCAATAAACCCTTCATGTTTTCCTGTCATGGAAAGTGCATCATTTGTATGTATTCTCACTAAATTTATCAAATTCAGTCCAACTTCACAACGTGCATCTTGAAAGTAGTTGAAGATATCTATTCCCCATGTTCTGTTCCCAAGGGTGCCCAAAGCAAGGAACTCTTCATAGCAAAGAAAAACTTCTCTTATGACCAGAATGAAGTATAAAACCTGCACCAAGTCAGTAGTATCAGTCTATTTATCCAAAGCAATTGAATAATATATATATTTTCCTCTTGAAGTATTGCACAAGGTTGTTCTCTTAAGTTGAAGGCTAATTCTTGCTGCCAACCAGTTATGGTTCTCCTTGAAAGAGGCAATTGTTTGTACTTTAAAATATTATCAGGGTCTAAGTATCCTTCAACTTGGACAATGCATTCTTTCACAATTTCTACACCACTGAATGGCTTCCCTTTTTTCCCTGAGTATAAAGCCTATTTTATAAGTTGCTTCAGTGACATTATTTCCAGGTCTTATTGCTGCACAGAAGAATTGTCTTTGCTTTTGCTTTTCAGCTTTTAATTTCTGCAAAGTAAACTTTAGTGCCTCTCCCTCTAATGTAAAATATTTGTGGTTCTTATGAGTGTTATAATGCGGATGGGCACTGAATTTCTTTAATGTAAATATTGTAGTATCACAAATCAAGAAAATCATCTTATCTTTAGCAGAAACAAGATAATATTGCAAATTCCCAAACCCCATTTAAAAATCTGTTTTCTTCCTGCAGTGTTCCCTTGGTCTTCTTTGGCATGATGGACTGTTAAGCAGACAGAATTCAAAAATACTTCAGAGCTGTGCAACTATGCACAAATTCCACTTCAAACAGAAATACAGTGCACCATTGTCAAAAGCTGATAGCATACTGGCATATTCAGTCCCCAAAAACTCTTGCCAACCAACCTCACGAGGTAGTGGTGCCAGTCAGCCAGGGGAAGTTAGAACTAAATAAAGCAGCCATCAATTTAGCCCTTATGGCTTACTAATGTTCTAATTGTGATGGTCAATCTGGGAGAATTATTTCATTGAAACTTTATTCTTTGGTATTTTAAATACATTTATTTAAAAAATAAAATTAAAATACAAATGTCAAACAAGAAAATAAAAGGATTCAGTCAAAAAGCTGCACTTAAGGATGTAGAAGGCCACATGTGGCCTGAAGGCTGCAGGTTCCCCACCCCTGCCTTAAGACCATACTTGCAAGTAGGAGCTAGTTGGTGATCTAAAAACAGCACTCTGAACCTAGAACATAATAAGGTCTCCCCAAAACATGTGGAAACTCCTGGAGCCCAGGGTTATACATGCATTACATTTCCTAGTACACTGAAATTCTACAATTGCAAGTATGAAATTCACATTATCCTAGGAGAAAATGTTATCAAAAGAAAAAAACATTATTTTTAAATGCTAAAATTATGCCATAATTGAGAAAATGTATATAAGTTCCCAGAATCACTTACGATTTTGAATCTGAAAATATTCCTCTCCTATTATCCCATAATTCCTATTCCTTTGTTGTTTTGCTACCTGAAGAGGGAAGTGAGTGAGACTTTTCCCTCTTTTTAGAGTTTTCTGACATCATTCATGGCTCTACTCAGGCTGTGGTCTAGGTGAAGATGAGCTTATAAGTCTCCAATATTTCAGCACCATCTCTCCTAATTTGGAGTGAGCAAAACATCAGAGCCTTCTTCATTTCCCCAGTGACCACT
>NW_027185715.1:1188684-1235914 GCF_028583685.1 Petaurus breviceps papuanus | reverse complement strand
ACCTAAGTGCAGTCTATTCACTGTACTATGCCTTAGTTATAGACATGGATGACACACTGACAGTCCTTATGTTTCTTCTTATTTCTTTGGGGTTCAATACCATTTTAACTTGAATTTAAACTACTTCCTCATTCTGTTAATATAAAGATCTATTTCATTTATATGATAGCTACAAAAATTGGTACTGATTAATGAATGGACTCATTGGCTGCTGGTTACCACTTTAATTAAGACTTCAGTTATTAAGTTAGTTCTCACCACAAAAGTATGGAGGCATCAAAGACCAAACCCAGCTATGGTTGGGGTTAGGATAAGGTACCAGAACTGGGCATCAGAGTCTGTCTCAGTGTGCATGTTGAATTGAATATATTATTTCACAGCTCCTCAATCTTAAACTTGGAAAATTTCTTCAATATTTCAGTATTTCTTCAATAACTTGCAAAATGTGCCAATATTTACATGCACACAAATTACATGTCACCAATAAAAGCTTGGGGTAAACATTTTTCTATTGAATCATCACTGAAAATACCTGATAATTTTAGCATTAAAAAGAAACAGAGGAAAAGAATTTATAGCCACAACTGAAAACAGGTAGAATTATATAGTCTTCTGAATTTGTAAGATTTCACCAAGTATTTATTCAGCATCTATGACACACAAGACACTATAAGAGGTACAAATGTAAAGATGAGTTCAAAGTCAAGAATTCACAATTGATCAAGGAAAATGAAAGGCCAGGATGGTTGTTGCCAGAAACAATAGTTAGCCAATTCAATAAACATTTACTGAGCATCCATCATGTGCCAGATGCTATATTAGGCAATAGAAATACAAAGACAAAAACTGACCCATCCCTCCCCTCAGGGAATCATCTGCTATGCCTTAATTTTTTCCCATAACTGGGCCACTCTTTCTTAAGTCATACCTATCCTCAATGATGGGTTGCTGTTTTTGTTCTTATTGAGCTCCTTCCTTCCTTTCTTCCATCCTTCCTTTCTTTCTCTCTTTCTTTCTTTTTTCCTTCCTTCCTTCCTTTTTTCTTTTTTTCCCTCTTTCTTTCTTTGTTTCTCTCTTTCTTTTGCACACAAGTAATTTTTGGTAACACACTGCAAACATGCCTACCATATATCTTTTCATTGCCTTTATTTTTAAAAAATTTTAATCGATGAAAATCCACTTTCCCTCACTTCTAGTCCTCTACCACCACTACCACCATCATCCTTAAAAAAAGAAAGATAAACAAAACCCCTGTTAGAAAGATGTATAATCAAGCAAAACAAATTCCTACATTGGCCATGTCCAAAAAAAATATGTCTCAGTCTTCTTTCTGATTTGATTATCTCTCTATCGAGTGGTGAGCAGCATGTTTCATTCATCATGGGGTCTCTGGAATCATGGTTGGTCACTACATTGATTTTCTATTACCTATTGAATCACCTTCATAAGATCATAGGACCATAGATCTAGAGCTAAGGCCAGTGACCTGCCCAAGGTTACACAGATAATAAGTATTAGAGTCAGGATCAGAACCCAGGTCCTGCAAGTAGAAACATCATCGTCCA
This sequence comes from Petaurus breviceps papuanus, assembly GCF_028583685.1. Classification (NCBI taxonomy): domain Eukaryota; kingdom Metazoa; phylum Chordata; class Mammalia; order Diprotodontia; family Petauridae; genus Petaurus; species Petaurus breviceps. The sequence continues at coordinate 1,234,349 of NW_027185715.1, read as the reverse complement.
CTTTTACTTCTGTGAAGGAAGATCGATTTAAAGAGCAGAAATTTACTCACAGAGATGAAGACATAGTAGTAAGTCAGAAGATGTTCTAAATTAAGTTACCAGGAAATTACTTTTAAATGATCCATTTGAGCTTTGGTAAGTAATCCAAGTGGATGAAAGTCTTAGCTACAAACAAGAGGTCAACTGATTTGAAATATTGCCTTTATTAAATTACTTTAACTGAGGAGAAATAGAATCTGTTCAAAATCAAGGATGGGTTACCATAACTTCAGCATCCCAAGTAAAATCCAAACAATTTCAGTTGTTTCTTTAATTTGAGACAATCAACCAAAATTCTGCTTAAGAATCAATGGCTTCAGGGCAGCTAGGTGGCACAGTGAGTAAGAGCACAGGCCCCGGAGTCCCGGAGGACCTGGGATCAGTTCCGGCCTCAGATACTTAACAACCATACAAAAAAAACTGGCCATGTAAACTTGAGCAAGTTACTTAACCCCAATTGCTATTAAAAAAAAAAAAAAAGAATCAATGGCTTCTGGGACAGCTAGGTGGTGCAGTGAGTAGAGCACCAGACCTGGAGTCAAGAGAATCTGAGTTCAAATCCACCCTCAGACACTTAACACCTACTAGCTGTGTGACCTTGGACAAGTCACTTAACCCCAATTGCCCTGCCTTTCCCCCTCCAAAAGAAAAAAAAGAATGAATGGTTTCTTAGAAACCTTCAATGCAGCTGTTTGTCAGGAGGTTGGAAAGTTCAGTTTTTGAAAGTCTCTTCATCACGTCTAAAAGAAAACACAGGAAATCTGGAACTATGCTGTCATCCACAATGCACAATGAATGGGTTAATATTTCACAAGAAGTTTTCTAGCCAAGCTCAATAGCTTCTAGGTAAAGTGATCACTCAATGAGGCCCTGAGTTTCAAAAGACGTACTTCTAGATCACAGAATATCTTTAACTGAAAGATCTTTCTAGAAAGTGTCCTTTTTTTCTTTCAGAACAAGGAGGAGACTGCTGCCATGTGGTTTTACCTGGTTGTTCTTATCTGCTTGTACTATGTTTTTTGCTGGCACCGTGAGAAGAAAGTGGTCCAAAATCTCCCAGAGAAATATGTCTTCATAACAGGTTGCGACTCTGGGTTTGGAAACCTACTCGCTAAGCAACTGGATCTTCGGGGCTTGTGGGTTCTAGCCTCTTGCCTGACAGAGGAAGGAGCAGAGGAATTGAAGAGGAACTCTTCAGACAGACTTGAGACAGTAATTCTGGATGTAACCAAGAGTGAGAGCATCACCGCAGCCACTCAGTGGGTGAAGAAACGAGTGGCAGATAAAGGTAGAGTCTAAACGCCATTAAACTTAACTCAATACTTTCTTCTTTGTAAAATGGGTCTCACACCTCCCTACAAAGGGACAGAGCTCAGAAGAAAATACAAATCCAGGTTGAGTTGGAGCCATAGAGTTTCTTACAAGTAAAGCAGAGAAATTATGTGTCTTCCTATCTCACATTCCAAATGGATTTTTGCTAAGAGGAATTTTTCAAAGGAACCCTTTGGTAAATCTTTTCTTACAAAATTGCCTTTAAAACTAAATTTTCTTTAAAACCATTATCTTTAAAAAGTAACTCCATTGGCCAAAATAGGTTTTCAATAGCTTTCTCGGTAGTTCATAAATTGAGCTACACCTGTAGGAAGATAATTAAGGTGAGGAGATGGAAAGAGGTTTTTTTGGGGTGACCAAGTACTCTCTTTTGGGAACCTGTGCAGTCCAAAAACTGTAGGAAAGGCTTAAGTGAAGGAAAGTGGTCAACAGAAAGGATTACCTGCAGCGGAAAGAGCCAGCCTCTGTCCAAAAGTCAGATTTTTCCTTCTCCAAGGTAGTCACAATCTGGCTCCCTGTTATCTTTCAGAGCTTCTTATTGCCCATTAGTTCTTTTCACACATTCTACCTTTCAGCCATATTGACCCACTTGCTATTCCCGGTACAGGATATTCAATCTCCCCCTCCCTGTCCCCGGGGATTTTTGTCTATTTCCCACTGCTCCCCCCCCCCCCCCCCCCCCCCCCCCCCCCATCACCTCTCGTTTTTGTAATCCCAAACTCCACTCAGCTCAGTGACCATGTCCTACAGAAGGATTTCCAGATTCCCGCCACCATCACCACCCCACTTGTTACTGCTCTCTCAGAACCTGAAATGACTTTGTCTTTACTTATCTGTGCTCACATTGTACCCCCAGTAGAATATAAGATTCCTTGCAATCAAGGACTGTTTTGTTTTGGTCTGTGTGTCTCCTGTATCTGTGTGTATATGCTGAGAGAGCAAAAGTTGGCCTTCCTCCCCCGTCTCAATTCCTCCCCAAAGACAAGCTCTACTAGCAAGATAGCAGGAGCATAGGATTTTTTTTTAAATAAATATTTGCCGAGTTTAATTAAAATCCTAATAGAACTGAACCATTCACAATCTGAATCAGTATGCAGTTAAGTGGGGACAAGGAAGGAAGCACAAGGGTGGCCTGCAATAAACCTCTAATATAGTTTGTCCTCTTAATCCAGCCCCATCTAAATACACCATCGCATATTTTCAATCTATTGACTCTGATTTGGCCAGGAGGAGATACGGAGGAACAGTATAAATATGGACACAGTAGACAAATGCTGTGAAGTGGAAGATGGATAGCATAATTGTTGACAAACTTGGAAGAAGAAAAACAGGTGCCTAGATGTCCAGATGCTCAAAGAAGACATCTGAAGCAAATCCCAAATTACATGTATAATATGAATATGAATTTCACCTACCTTCTGGGTAGTAAGCATTGCTCACTTCAGGTATTAATGGATAGGAGTTTAATTAAGGTAGGTAAGGAGACTGAGCATATATCTGCATAACCAATAGACTTTTACCCAGAAGTCACAGGACCCATGATCTTTGATGTCAATAGTGGAAGAGAGTTCCCAGAAAGAAATAGAATGAGATCTTACTGAGCCCTATTTGGAAGAGCTGGGTAAAGGTTGGAATGTTAGAGGGGCATGCCCTGGCAGAGAGTTCATTTTTCTCTACCCCTACAGCCCCTGCAAACTGGGATTCTTGCAAGGTGCTGCTTTTGAGAAATAGTAATGGTGCCAATGGAAGCAACCAGTCGTTTTGTCATCAAAAATTTAAGGGCCTACTATATGCCAGGCACTGTGCTAAGCTCTGGGGCTACAAAACGGGTGTGCACTCATTACTTTTTAGGAGAATTTTAAAAGATCCTTTAAAATTAATTACTCACAGAACCAAAGGAACAATTGCTTGGAACAATGAGGTCTTTTCCAATAGGCAAAAGCACTCAGTCAATAGGCTTGGTGGAGAGGAGTGTGGGTTTGTAAGGTGGGAATAAGCATGATTTCTATTTTGAGCAAATTCTATTTATGTCCCCAGGCCTCTGGGGTTTGGTAAACAATGCTGGGATCGGTTTACCCACATTCCCCAATGAGTGGCTTAAGAAGAAGGATTTCGTCAAGATTTTGGAGGTGAACCTGATTGGGTTGATTGAGGTGACCCTCAGCATGCTCCCAATGGTGAGAAAGGCACAGGGAAGAGTGGTCAATGTTTCCAGTGTAGCAGGGAGACTATCAGTCTTTGGTGGAGGATACTGCATCTCCAAGTATGGCGTGGAAGCTTTTTCCGACAGTCTGAGGTAAGAGGAAGGAGTGCTCTATTCACAGGCACTTGAATGCAATGGGAGACATTTGTTTTTGGTGGTGGCAGTTGTTACTGCTGTTGTTAAATTTTGATCCTTTGTGAACCAGTCACCCTGGTTTGGGGTTTCCTTTTTTTAGTTTTTTAAATCTGACTTGTTGGTTTGTTATTGTTGTTAGGGTGGCATCTGACTCTTCGTGACCCCATTTGGAGTTTTCTTGGCAAAGATGTTGGAATCATTTGTATCTCTTTCTCAGCTCATTTTTACAGATGAGGAAACTGATGCAAACAGGGTTAAGTGACTCACCCAGAGTCACACAGCTAGTAAGTGTCTGAGGCCATATTTGAACTTCCTGACTCCAGGCCCAGCACTCTATCCGCTATGCCACCTAGTTACCCAACCTATTGGTACTTGCAAAAAAAGGGGCATTGGGGGCATTCTAGGAGGACTAGTACCCCTGGTATGAGGGCTGCTGAAGTCTTTTCAGGGATATTCACCCACCTTTGGTGTCCAGCTTTCATCCAACCCTCACCTATGGCTCCAAGAAGTTGTAGCATGCACAGCAGCCACACTTGATAAGACATCCAGGCAGATGGGCTAAACCAGGTTGAGAGTAACCAAAAAGCCTCAGATCCATCAGAAAATTAGCAAGCATGTGAAGACTTCACTCAGTGGAATGGGCAACTGAGAACCATTTGTTCCAATGGCCATAAAGGTGGCCAAAGTCATGCCACTAGATTTCAATGACTCTAGGAAAGAGTGAGGTAGCCATCTTTGATCCATTCCTGGAGCTATCCTAGAAGTGAATGCTCTCTGTTCGTTCCTAGACTTGCACAGAAATTGCTTTTGCCTTTCCCTTTCCCTGAGTGGGATGCACTTTGTTTCAAGAGCCCATGGTTAATCTGGCTACTTCCCTGTGTTTCAGAAGAGAAATTGCTCCCTTTGGTGTTCAAGTGGTTATCATAGAACCAGGCAACTTTAGAACACTCATCCTTTCTCCCGATAATATGAATGACATCATGAAGACGCTATGGAGCCAAGTCCCTCTGGAAACCAGGGAAGCCTATGGAGAACACTACTTCAAAAGTTGTAAGTCAGTCTGGTAACTCTGAAAAGAAAAGATATAATTGTTCTCTTTTGTTCATTTTCCCATGCATATATTCATACATTTGTTATCTCCATTTCCTTTCTATTTCAGATTGCAAAAGTATGAACTATTTCTTATCAAGAGGCAAAAAGAATTTATACCCAGTGATCTGGAGCATGGAGCATGCCCTGACAGCAGTCCACCCCAGGACCCACTATGTTGTTGACTGGGAAGCCAAGTTCATTCATATTCCTCTCTCTTGTTTACCAACTTGCCTACTAGACTTTATACTTTTCAAATTTATTTATAGAATCAAACCTGCTCATGCTGTCTGTTAAAGTAGAATCTTACCTTTCATCAGTTGAAATTTGGTGGATTGGTTTTTAACCAAGTTTATTGGTTAAAATTGCTTTTAATTGGCTTTTTTAATTGATTAAAATTGGTTTTAACCAAATTTTCTTTCCAGAACAAATGAATCCCTGGTACTAATGGAATTGCATTATATCTCTTAACAAAGACATAGGGACTCTGTTTTTTATTTTATAAATTCCATATCCTCAATAGGGTGTGAAGGAAGGCACACACTTTTGCCAGAAAGTGCTGCAATCATATAAAAGAGGAAAGGACTATAAGATCTCTTTAAAAAAAAAAAAGTAAAGACTGTGCAAAGTGGAAGCTGATGATAAATGGTATCACACACAAAGCAGGATGTTCTACTTTGGCAAATAAATTTTTCTCTTTGTAGTTTTGTAAGTTTTCATTTTCTTGCATTATACAAGATGCAGTATTTTAAAATATTTTAAAACTACTATTTACATATGTAAATTTTTAAATTTATGTCTAAGATTCTTATTAATAATTGGGTAGTTCTTAAGAAAGATTGGGGAAAACCTGGGCATGATATAAATTTAAAAAATAAAACCATTTAGGAACAGCTAAAAACAGCAATTAATTTATACAAATGATGTACAAGAGGAAGAATTGATACACAGGAATTAGATGGGGAAGGAGGGCTGGTAGTTCAGGTAACCTACTTTCATGGGGAATGGTTGTAAGAGAGAACAATAGGGGTGGCTAAGTGGCACAGTGAATAGAGCACTGGCCCTGGAGTCAGAAGGACCCGAGTTCAGATCCAGCCTCAGACATTTTACACACACACACACACACACACACACACACACACACACACACACACACTCACACACACACACTCACACACACAAACCAGCCGTATGACCTTGGGCAAGTTACTGAACCCCAATTGCCCTCCAAAAAGAAAAAAAAGAGGGAACAATACATATGTATTTAAAAGAGAAGAGTATAGAAGTTTTCTATATTCAGAAAAAATAAAATGGTAGGGGCACAGGGAGGAAGGAGAGGACAAGGAAGGGATCTTCAGAGAGGAGGGTGAGAGAATAGGTAAATAGGGGTATAAAAGGGTGTTTAGATTTATGGGAATGGGAGAATAGGGGAGGGATCCTTGGAGGGGGTTACGCAAGTCATAGGAGGGCAAGGTAGGGGGTAAAAGTAAAGTAGAGGAAGCAGGAGGGATAGATAGGAAAGAAGAGATATGCATATACATAAAATTACAAAGGTCAGGAGTAGAATAGGTTTGGGAATGTACATCTGTGTATATGTATATCTATATGTATATATTTATAGCTATAGAGAAACTAAATTTCACTGTGGCATGGGGGATTGGGGGAGGGGAAAAAGAACAAAGTAAAAAAAGTGCACAACAGAGAACAAAAGAAAACTCACAAGGAAGCAAAGAAAGGATGGAGTATTATTTATCATACAGGCTTTCTTGAAATGAAAATTGATTGTTAACATATTTTGAATCCTCTCTTATGTTCTACAATGCACCCATTACTTTATTTCTTTCTAACTTTGTATTTAAGTTCCAATATTTAAGTTTATGATAAAAAAAATTGAAATATATGAAAAATCAGTTAAGTGGTCAGTTCAACTTTGAGTCAAATCAAGTCAACAAGTATCTATTAGGCACTTATTACATGCCAGACAGCTAAGTGGTGCAATGAATAGTGACAGACCTGGAATCCAGAAGACCTGAATTCAGATGTGACCTCAGATGCATACTAGCAGTGTGACCAGGTGCAAATTGCTTAATTCTTTTTGCCTCAATTTCCTCATCTGTAAAATGAGCTAGAGATGGAAATGGCAAGTCCCTCCAGTATCTTTGCTAAGAAAACCCCAAAAGTGGTCACAAAAAATTGGAAATGGGGGTGGCTAGGTGGCACAGTGAATAGAGCACCAGCCCTGGAGTCAGGAGGAACTGAGTTCAAATCCAGCCTCAGACACTTAACACAAAACTAGCAGTGTGACCTTGGGCAAGTCACTTAATCCCAATTTCCCTACCTTCCCCCCTCCAAAATAGGAAAAAAAATTTTTTTTAATTGGAAATGACTGAACAACAATAACAATGTTCCAGGCACTGTGCTAAGCCCTAGGAATATAAAGAAAACAAAAAAAACAGTACCTTCTCTCAAGGAGCTCCCAGTCTAGTGGAGAAATAATATATAAACAGCTATGGGCAAAGTATACACAGGGTAAAATGAAAGTAATCAACAGAAGTTTGTGGAGAACCAGGAAAGGCTTCTTACAGAAGGTAGAGTTTCAGCTGAGGCTTTAAGGAAACCGGAAGGAAGTAGACAGGAGAGAGTTCCAGGCATGGGAGACAACCAGTGAAAATGCCCAGTGTCAGGAAGATGTGTGTTCGAATCCTTTCTCAGTCACTTTCTAGCTGTGGGATTCTGGGCAAGTCATTTAACCTCTCTTAGTCTCATTTTTCTCATTTGTAAAACTGGAATAATAACAGCCCCTGCCTCATAGGGTTGTTGTGAGGATAAGATGTAATAACATGCAAAGTGCTTTAAGAGCTGTATAAATGATTATTTACTGATAATAATATTAATTATCAATTAGTAATTAATTAATAATATTAATAATGATAATTAGTAAAAGTGATTATTGGCACCTCTCAAAAATCAAGTGTGAAAAAAGTTAAATACTTAAAGCTATTTACCATTGACATACTGGGGCAGTGGGGAGGAAGTAAAGCCACCACTGCCCAACAAGCCTCTGCCTAATGCCCTAGGATTCAGCGCTTCTTAAACTGTGAGTCACGACCCCATATGGGACCCTGTAACTCAATGTGGGGGTCATGAAAAATTTGGCAGCAATAAAAGGCTTCTGAATGCACAACGACCAAAAATTTATTTAAAATCGAACTCGTGATGAATCCAAGGTTCTGCTTCACTTCAGCCTTGGTTCTGAACAAGCCTTGATTCACACTTTGCACTGCACATGCCCTCACACCACACAACTCCAGCAAAAGCTACCCAAAAAACCACCTTGCCTCAGATTCAAGGCTATTGTATGCTGTGAATTGCAGTGTTTTTATTGTACATACAAAGTTTTCTACTCTTACAGAAATATAATAGTTTAATGATGGAAAATAAGGACTTTTAACATTTTCCTACTTCGTTCCTTGGCATTTAAGTATCAAATGAGTAAATCTTTGGATTGTATCGCATTGGAATGTTTGATTTTTAAAATTGCTGTTATCTCTTTCTTTTACAGAAACATACACATTTAATTACAGCGAGTAAGGACAAAAGCTCTTTGACAATATTTCTCCACTATCACTTCTATATGTGTATGTAAGTGTGAACATAGACGAAACACAAACAAATGTAATTTCATAGACTAAAGCTAGTTTTTATTTGAGAAGTTATTAGCAATATTTATTTCTATTTTAGAACAAATTTTTTTTGGTTTTGGATAAATAGCTAAATTTAGACAAAAGAGGTAAAAAATAGTGATGACAATGTGTCAGAGACTTACCTACCAGGTGGTAGTAAACCTAAATTGACAAGAAAAAGAAAATATGTTGATTCATGTGGTTTTCAAGAGGGCAAAATATAAACAGATTGTTGAAATTGAAAGATGACTAACTGTGTGACCTAGGGCAAGTCACTTAACCTCTGTTTGCCTCAGTTTCTTCAATTATAAAACGGTAATAATAATAATACCTACCTCTAAAGGTTGTTGTAAGGATCAAATGTGATAATATCCATAAAGTGCTTAGGCACTAGCCTGGAACATAGTAGGTGTTACATAAATGCTAACTTCTCATTTAAAATACACTGAGCCCTTTTATTGGCCAACAAAGAAAGTATTCATAACCACGGATTAGCAAGCTTTGGGGACAGCCATGACTGTCTTATCTTACCTCCTATAGAATCAGTGATAACTTGAGGGTTGTCGTTCATCCTTCATACTCAAAGAAGAGCAATGATAGCATAATGTTGGGGTCAAGGTACAGTGTGTTCGACTGGTTGATGAGTACAATAAATATGACCTCAGAAGGTTCTACCGCAGATCAGGCATAAATAGTTCATTTGAACATTTGAGGTGGAGATGTCTCTAGATTTGTATATCTCACATTTCTTTTATGCCACTGTAATTCTGCTTTGCTCATAGAACACAGCACCTTCTTTGATGTGGGCATGCCATGCTGGCCAATCCTGTGCCCACTTCTCCCATGTCTCACAATCGATACTAAAGTTCTTCAGAAAAATCTTGAGAATGTCCTTATACCGTTTCTTCTGACCTCCATGTGAGCATTTGTCTTGTGCATACCCTCTGTAAAATAATCTCTTAGGTTTGGCATTCAAACAATGTGGCCAGCCTATTGGAGTTGCACTCACTACAATAGAGTTGGAATGTTTGGCACTTCAGCTCAAGAGAGGACCTCTGTGTCTGGTATCTTATCCTGCCAGGTAATCTTCAGAATCTTCCTAAAAATTCAAATGGAAGTAATTCAGTTTCTTGGCATGGCTGTGGTAGACTGTCCAGGTTTCACAGGCATACAACAATGAGGTCAGCATAATGACTCCGTAGACCTTTGGTTTGATAGGCAGTCTAATACCTCTTCTGTTCCACACTTTCCTTTGGAGACTCCCAAACACTGAGCTCACTCTGGCATCAACCTCATCCACTATGTGGACATCCCTGGAAAGTATAGTGCCAAGGTAAGTGAACTTATCCACAGCATTCAGAATTTCTCCATTTGCTGTAACCAATGGTTCCACATATGGATGTGCTGTCTGGTGGAGAGTCTCTTGTTTTCTTCATGCTAATTTTCTTATTGCATAGCAGAATCCAACTTTTGCAACTCTCTCAACAGTCATGTTCCCTCAGAAGACCTAAGCCTAATTCCCTGAGAGTCACACTTCTTTTGATTGGACTATATCACTTTTTGAAGACCTTCCTTCTGAAATTCAGCTCGGTGCCAGTCATCTACGGACAATTGTGAAGAAGAAGAACATCTAAAGGTACCCAATTTACATTCATCAAACTCTCCATAGAAAACCACCAACTCTCAATCATACTCTCCTGGATTTATGGCACCAGTCCCTTCATGCTATAAACTGCCTTCACCCCCTTCCATGGGATCACTATGGACACAAGGGATAAGGCATATATATTATAATGAACCTCCCTCCCAAGTAATATACACTGAACTCATAGGTCCTTATCTAATGCAATAGCAATTTGCTTAGACTGTGTGAGGCCTCAATAGACAAATAAACTTGCCTGTAATTAACTTTTATTAAACTTGAAAAAAGATCTGGCACCTATATTGATGGTCCTGGGTGTGGATCTCCTATAACACAAGGGGAGTGACAAAGCTAAATTAGAAATTCTCTTTGGAAAGTAACCTTGGCGGGGGCAGTTAGGTGGTGCAGTGAATAGAGCACTGGCCCTGGAGTCAGGAGGATCTAAGGTCAAATCTGGCATCAGTCACTTGACACACTTACTAGCTGTGTGACCTTGGGCAAGTCACTTAACCCCAGTTGCCTTTCCTTCCCTCCTCAAAAAAGAAAAAAAGAGGAAAGTAACCTTGTACCCTAAGGGGAAACCTTTGGCAGCTAAGATAAACCATATCCCTGAATTATTACAACTTTAGTAATATACTTTTTGTATATAATTCCAGATTGCTTTCTAGAATGGTTGTACCCACATTCACAGGTCCACCAATAGTCTATCAATGTACCTGTTTTCCCAAAGCCCTGTTACATTTATCATTTTCCTTTTGTCTAATCTTTGTAACTTGGACGTGAGGTGGAACCTCAGGACTGCTTTAATTTGCAATTCTCTAAATAATAGTGATTTGGAATATCTTTTTCATACCGTGTTTCCCCGATAATAAGACCTATCCCGAAAATAAGCCCTCCCCTTACTGTGTAAGATTCCTCTAAAATAAGCCCTCCCCCCGAAAACAAGCCCTATTGAGATTGCTACTGTAGTGAAGGTGATCCCCTGCGCTACACGCTTACATTACGGTACCCTCTGTATGCACCGCCCCCCCCCGGGTGAAACGCACGCAGCGCTCCGAGCTGCATCCAATCAGAGCTGCAGCAGTGAGAGCGTCATCCTGTTCTTCCCCAGTGATTTGCTTATTGAATAAAGGTACATTTTTTTGTTCACATTTACCTGTTTATTAAAATTGCTGTCAATGTTCATTAAAATAAGCCCTCCCCTGAAAATAAGCCCTCTGGTGTTTTTTCTGTCCAAAAAAATTAATAAGACAGTGTCTTATTATAGGGGAAACATGGTATGTCTATACATGGCCTGGATTTTTTCCCTTGAGAACTGTCTGGTCATATCCTTAGGCCATTTATCATTTATCAGAGAATGGCTCTTTTCTTTTGCATTTGAATTTATTTCTTATATATCTTATAAAAAGATCTCTTGCAGAAAAACTTGTTGTAAAGATTTTCCTCCCAGCTCATTATTTCTCTTTTAATATTAGCTTTATTAGATTTGTTTGTGCAAAAAGTTTCAAAATTATCCATTTGATCTTCTGTGTTGGAAGTTCATTTATGGATTTTTCCATTTTTTTTCTCTGAAATTGGATTGCTTAAATTCCCTATTTCTTGTTCTATTAATTTGAATATAGTATTTTTCATAAATATTTATTTTACTTATGTTGTTTTTGCATATAGTTGGGCAAAACAGTTTCTGTTAATATCTTTTCTTTCTTCTTCATTTGCTGTGAATTCCCTGTTTCATTTTTCATATAGTTAATTTGGTTTTCCTCTGTCTTTTCAATCAAGTTAACTAAAAGTTTATGTATTTTTTTGAAAAAATCACTTCTTATTTTTATCAGTTCAAAGATTTTTTAAATATTACTAATAGCTGTTAATTTGGGGGACTTTTTGTCATTTAATTGAGAATTTATGTTGGTCTTCTAGTATTTTTAGTTGTATTACCAATTCACTATTCTTTCTCTTTTCTCTAAATAAAAGTGTTTAGAAGTATAAATTTTGTTTTGGGCTTCATCCCCCAAATTCTGGATTCTCATTTTTGCCATTATCTTTAATGAAATCTTCTATCATTTCTGTGACTTGTTCTCTGACCCAACAATTAAGTTAAGTATTAAGCTAGTCTTCAGTTAATTTTTAATACTTTTTTTAGTAGTCTTCTGTATAGCTTTTCTGCTTTTCTACATTTGTTTTTCAGATTTTTTTTTCCTAAGGTAATCTGATGCCTGCATCAAAATGGGCACAGGCCAAACTGAGAAGTGTGGAATGATGGACATGAGCCAGTTATTGTCATAATGTTGTTGTGTTATCATTGTATTTTTAAATTTGAAAAATCTCCTTCTATTGTATGAATTAAGTGACCATTATTTAAATTGTGTAATAAAATTTCTTTTAAATTGTTTAAATTGGGTTACTTAAAATCAGGATTGTTTGGATTTTGACAATTGCTATAACTTTTATGGGTTATTTACAATTTTTCCCTTTGGGAGTTGTAGGTATTTTTGGAATTTAAATTGTCCTCCATGTGTACTAAATTTTTATGTTTTGAAAATTTATTCCTTTGAAATTGTTGTGTGGGTCAAGTGCAGGTGGTAATAATATTGCTAAGATTTGTTAAATTGTAAGATCTTGAAGTAGAGCAGTCTTTCTTCAACTTTTGTTACAACTATAAGATGGGTAACTTTGTGTGACATCAGTTGTACTCTTTCATTAATTTTGCTAGTATATTGTGTATCTCTGGTATTTAGAACTTCAAGTCTCTACACCTTGTACCTGTACAGGTTACAACTGTTTTTACACTCTAAATTGTGTTACATATGTGTCAGTGAAATAGTCTATGTAATGTAATGAGTAATGGAGTATTTTAGCCCATTCACACTCCGTTTCTGGCTTTTTGTTGTTTAAAATTTTTTCCTAGTTTTGTGTTTTCTAGGCACAGCACCCAGATGACATCTTCTGACTGGGTGCTCACCACTGCCTGACACCTGTGTAATGCTTGACCAGACCAGAACCCATCAGCAGGCCCAAAGTACCCAGTAAGACCATGACCCACCATCCCAGTGCCAGGTCCTAGCCTCGTCTTGGTCCCTGGTCCTGGGCTACAGACCTAGCCCCTTGAAGAGTGGGCCCCTCTGGTCCAGAACCAGCTTTACAGCCTCTGTCAGCTTGGTTTGGGACACTGAGGCCTTTGTCCCTGACCCCAAATGATTTTGGGTCCCATTTGGCAAGGGGGGAGTGCCAAATAACGGAGTACTTGGGAGCCTGCCCGGTTTGTAAATTTGGAAATTTTTAAAATTTGTAAGGTTTGAAACTTTTAAATCCCAGAAAATTTTAAATCCAAATGATAGGGTGTTCTTGGTAACTGTTAGGGCTGTTTGGGTGCCTATGCATTGCGAATTACTAACTGAAAAAATAAAATAAAATGGATTGCAATAGCCAAATTGGAGAAATTTAGTTAAGGCAGGGATATTTTAGTTGTGAGTGAGTTTAACACAATGGATTGCAGTGATTAAAATCATAGAGATCAGAGATATTGTAGGTGAGAGAAAAGAAGGATACTATTTTTGACACCAGCTACATCAATTACCTGCTATTCTATATACCAGCTAAATTATTAGATATATTTGTTTTGTTTTTTTTTAATGTCTTGAGCCCTGCATATCAAATTAGCCTGTTGGATTTGTGTCCCTACCATTACAGGCCAATTCACCTATAGTTGGCAGTTAACAGTGGACACCAGTCTATATTCACCTACCATCCCCTAGATGTGATTTATGCTTGGTTCCAGTCAATTTCCTCCTCGGGGCCCACTGACACAGAGACAGCTCTACACCTGTTGCCAGCCTGAAGAAGCCATGGAAGAAGAAACCCCCACCCCTTTTCCCAAGTGAATTTTGGTCCCAATCTCATGAGGGGGAAATGATGGAATTTGAATAAAGCTGCCCAACTTTATTATATGCATGGCCCTAGTAAGCAGTAAGCAGCAGGTCCAATACTATAGGCCTGGCCCTAGTAAGCATTAAACAGCAGGTCTAATAAGAACCTAAATTCCCTGCAGATGGTAAATATTTTGAAAGTTAGAAAGCAAAATTAATTTTTACCCTATGGATAACAATTTGCCTTCAAGGGAAAATACTCTTAGAAAGATGGTTTGGAAGGTCTTGTATGATATTTTCTAAAATCTATGTATGGAGTGTTAAGGAAAGCAGATAAGGTTTGGGGACAAATGGGGTTTATCCAAGCCCCTCCTGTTTCCAGCTAGATGATGTCAGTTTTCAATGGTTAAATATGTTGAAAGAAACTATGAGGAAGTTATGAAGAGGCAGAGAGAGTGTGAGCAACTTAAGGGAAGACATTTTAGAAAATTATTAAATTAATAAAATGATTGAAATGGCATCTTGGAAAAATTAATATAAATTGATTGAATTAATTGTTAGGGTACCCATAAAGGAAATAGGGAAATTTGGCAAGTAATTATAAATTTGTTAGAATAGTTAAAGAAGATTAAGATTATAAAATAGTTTAGGTTGATTATTAAAAATTGTTACTTAAGATTTAATGGGACTATTGATTGGCTGTTTCTTTGAGTCTACCTCCAGGTATAAATATCAAGACAAGCAGCCCAAGCCATCTATCCATGGTGCCAATCCCTGTGAGATACAGGTATGTAGTGCAAAGGGAGGTCAGGGGAATGACTGTTCAGCATGTGCTGAGACAGGATTCTCCTGACTTGATTCACCCACAAGCACCTGGAATATTAAAATTTGTCTCACTGCACTAATTGCAGCTTGGTAAACATCTTGCCTGGAATTGACCTCCTAAAGTTAGGGAACTATAGTTCCCTCATTATTTTGTCCCTCTTCTTGGTGACAAGTTTCAATAATTAAACTCAATAATTAAAACAGAATGATAATAAATTTTTTTAAATTCTTAAATAGTATAGCTGTTTAATTGAAACTTTTAAGAGGGTAATAGAATTAGATGTTAAGTTAGAATTTTAATTCAAATAATTCTGTTTAATAACTTTTGGTAATTTTAAGTATTGGAGTTGTTTAAAATAACAGCAGAAGTTCGATCTTTAGCTCTAGTTTTGTTTTGCAGTATGGTAAGGAAAAGACTCTTGGGTACCTGATTGTAACTTTGTACAAGTTCACTTATTAAGAACCCTTGTTAAAACAGGCAGACTAAGTACCTTGTACACATGGACTGGAGTCATCTAGAGTTTACCCCTCTCCTGAGCCACATCAGAGGCAGACAACAGACCCAAGAACCCCACCTTGACCCTTGCTGAGACAGCTCCTTTCCTGGACTTTGTCAACCCTGCAGGAGCTATGACTTTGCTCCCAGTGCCACCCCTCCATCCTTTGACCTAATAGATTTTAAGTTTTTATTTTTGAGCTGTATTGTTATTTTAGTTTCATGTTATATTTTTATTGTCTTAGTGTGTGGCCCAGATTCTTGTCAATGGTTTGACATTTTCCTGGAAAGAAGTGGGAAATGTTGTAAGGTAACGAAAATCACATGCCACCTGATTTGGAGCCCACCATCAAGCCACCATTAAGCCTCTTTATATTTGTCTTTGTCTTTATCCTAAACCTTGTAATTGCTTGTAACATCTTAAAGGTGTAGTCCTGGGTAAGAGTGATTCACTCAAGGAATAAGTCCCCTGCTCCCTTATCTTTCCCTTGAGTTACTACTTCCCTAAATCAGTAAGCCTTGAAACAGAATTTCATATAAGGGTTATAGTGCAAGCCTGGATAGAGTTAATGGGGCAAGTCTATTCCATGCAAGAGACCACCCTGTTCTGGGATGCTGACCCAGCAAGGTCCTCCACCCAGAACACTGACCAAGCAGGGACCCCCACACCCTTCACCCAGAATATGACGCTGGCCCGTTCCATGACCCCAGCCTGTTCTGGGAAATTCCATTCCCCCTGTGCCCTCCACCCTGTACCCTCCACCTTGTTCTGGGTGGACCCCATCATATGGAGGGTCCTGGCCTTGTACCCTTGCACCATGATTCCCAAGTTAGCCCTGAGCTATAGATCCAACCAATGGCTGTTCTTGGCTTCTGTATGTCATTGCTTGTGCTAGCTCCCTTCCCCAATTGTGGTTTTTATGGTTTTTGCCTTTATAAGCCTTGCCTGTATCCCAATTAAGGGCTGCCTGATTTGAGTGTATACTCCAGGCAGTTGCACACTTGATCAACAAATACACATTTAAATTTATCTTAACCCAGATCTCAGTCTCACTCTTATTCTCTTCACAATAACTCTTGGTCAAAATTATTCCTCTCTTCCCAGACCACCCCCACTTCTGGCAATCTAGGCAAAAGGATCTATTCTCCACCCAGTCTTTCCTAAATAGAACAATGGTGGGTTACAGTAAGAATTCTACCTAGGTAAGATGGTCTTTACCCTTTAATCAGAGCTAAGCTTTCCCAGTTGGGTAGGGTCCCACCCAAGATTGAATCCAATCTCATTATTAGCCCTGTCCTTCAGAGGCTGCCTTGACCTAGTAACTAAATGAAGAAATAGAAAGAGGGGAACCCTGTATCCCCTATATTAGTAATTGATTATTAATAATGATTTCTCTCACAATGTTCACTTAATCAGCACATTTCATCCTGAGTCCCAGATGTCCAAGGTAGTTGTCTGGTCCCTGGAAACATCTTTCCTTAGACATTTTGGAGTATGTCTCATTCTCAGGTCAGCTCTGAAGGGGGCTCCTCCTAGTAGATCTGCTTCTCTGGTTCCAAGTGACTTGCAGAGATTCCCAGGTAATTCTGCTAAAATCTGCCAGTAACAAGACTCAGTATACTTTACTAAAACTTCCTAAATTTGCTTTTGGCAAAAACCAGCTCAAGCTTTATGGTTTTGATACTATTAACAACAGAATTGTAAAAAAAAAAAACAAAAACATCAAATTAGGAACCCATAATTCACTTGAAACTTCAGAGAATTTCAGTTTTTACATACCACTTACTCTTTCTATCTTTACTTAAACCGAGTATCTGATATGGATAATGCTATCAACATGCTGAAGGAAGAGTCTTAAAAAGAATCCACAAAGGTCTGACTTGGAAAATGAGCTATTCTATCTTTTAAAATTATCAGATATTTCAAAATAGGAAAATAACTTCACTTTCTTTACAATTATCAATGCAATTTGATATGTAAAATTTTATCCAATTTGAAAACTTGTTACTAAAACATATTCAAAGCCTGTATATCCTATTAGAAACACTTGGGAACCAAATGTTCTTAGTTCTTAAGAGAAAAGAGTCTAATCCTGTTGCTTCCACAAAGTTTACTATTCCATTTAATTAGAAAACTTTTACATCTTTGTCTTATTCCCCCTTTTTGAGGGTATTATCTCCATATTATCCTGAAATAATGAGATACTTCAAGGACCTAATCTTTATATATGAATATATAACTATTAATGCATGAATAGCAAGCCCAAGAATTCACTTACTTTGTTGCTTAGAATATGGAATTGACTACAAATGAAGATTGAAAACAGTAAGATTAGGGTGGCTAGGTGGTGCAGTGAATAGAGCACTGGCCCTGAAGTCAGGAGGATCTGAGTTCAAATATGGCCTCAGACACTTAACACTAGCCATGTGACCTTGGGCAAGTCACTTAACCCCAATCACCCTGCCTTCCCCCCTCCAAAAAAAAAGAAAACAGTAAGATCTTTCCTACTTGCATCCTATTATAGTAATTCAGAGATGGTTTTTGCTTTTTGGGGGGGGGGGTGGAAAGAGTTAGGAAACACTGAGGTGAGAGGGAGAGGAGTAGTTTTGTGATTTTCCTTTAGTCGGGTGACAGACAGGAGAGAATGTAATCTTGTGAATTCTCCAAAATCAGATGACTTCCAAGAAGTTAAAACTTAACTTCATAAAATGGTGAATGAGGACAAAATGGAGTCATTAATGCTATTTTATTCTAACACCTGGAAAACAGATCAAGGATAAAAAAAAATTAAGAATCAGTGAACAGAGAGAGAGAGAGAGAGAGAGAGAAACTTAGACATCATATTTCAAAAAAAATCTTTAAACTGCCCAGATCTCTCAGAACCAGAGGGCAATGTGGAAATAGAAAGAACTCACCATTCACAATCTGAAAGAAATCCTAAATGCTAAAAGGGGCAGACTTCAAAAACAATCAAATAATAGCAATACTAAACATATGTTCACCAAATGACAGAGCATCCAGATTCTTAAAAGTTCAATTAATTACAGGAAGATATAGACAGTAAAACTCTACCAGTGGGAGACCTCAACTTTCCCCTCTGAGAGACAGATAAATCTAACCTTAAAACAAATAAGAAAGAAGTGAAGGAGAGTTGAGAATAGAATCTTAGAAAAGTTAGATATGATAGACTTCTGAAAAAACTGAATAGAAATAGAAAGTATTATAACTTTTTCTCAGCTGTCCAGACATTTTTACAAAAATTGACTTTGTCTTAAGGCATTAAAAAACCTCACAACCAAATGCAAAAAAGCATAAATATTAAATTCATCCTCCTCAGACAATAATGAAATAAAAATTACATTTGATAAAGGGCTGTGTAAATAAAAAGCTCATTAGAAACTAAATAATCAAATCCTAAAGAATGAGTGGGTCAATGAACAAATCATGGAAATAATCAATAATTTCATTAAAGAGAATGACAACAATGAAACAACATATCAAAATTTGCAAGATGCAGCCAAAGAAATACTTAGGGGAAATTTTATATCTCTAGATGCATACATCAATAAAAGAGAGAAAAAGTAGATCAATTAATTAGACATGCAACTAAAAAAAATAGAAAAAGAACAAAAAAAAAACCCCAATTAAATACCAAAATGGACATCCTTAAAATCAAAGGAAAGATTATCAATAAAATAGATAATGAATTAGCTAATTTGATTTTTTTAAAAAAAAGAAGAAAAACAAATTACTAGTATCAAAAATGAAAATGGTGAATGCACCATCAACACAGATGAAATTAAAGTAATTAGGAGTTGTTTTGCCCAATTATATGCCAGTAAAACTGACAATCTAAGTGAAATGGATGAATATTTACCAAAATGTAAGCTGTCAAGATTAAAAGAAGAGGAAATATAATATTTAAATAATCCCACTTTAGAAAAGGAAATTAAACAAGCCTCAATGAGCTCCATAAGAAAAAATCCTCTGTACCAGATGGATTCACAAGTAAATTCTACCAAACATTTAAGAAATAATTCATCTCAATACTATATAAACTATTGGGGGAAAAGGCACAGAAGAAGTCCTACCAAATTCCTTTTATGATACAAATATGTTTTGATGACTAAACCAGGGAGAGCTAAAACAGAAAAAGAAAACTATAGACCAATTTCCTAAATGAATATTGATGCAAAAGTTTTAGGTAAATTACTAGCAAGGAGAATATATATCCCAAAGATCATACAGTTTTACCAGGAATGCAGGGCTGGTTAAGCATAATTGACCATATTAATAACATAAAACAACAAAAATCATATGATTATCTCAATAGATATAGAAAAAGCCTATGACAAAATATAACATCCACTCCTTTTAAAAACACCAGAAAGCATAGGAATCAATGGAGCCTTTTTTAAAAATGATTAATAGTATGTATCTAAAACCATGAGTGAGCACTATCTGTAATGGGGATAAACTTGAAGCCTTCCTAATAAGATCAGGAGTAAAGGAAAGATGTCGATTATCAACATTATTATTTAATATTATATTAGAAATTCTGGTTTTTGCTATAAGACAAGAGAAAGAAATTAAAGGAATAAAATAGGCAATGAAGAAATGAAATCATCAACTTTTGCTGATGATATGAGCATGCTATGAATGATATGAATTTTGCAGGTGGTATACTTAGAGAATCAACTAAAAAACTAGTTGAAATCAATTAACAACTCCTGCAAAGTTGTAAGGTATAATAATAAGCTCATATAAATCATCAACATTTCCATATACTACCAACAAAACCCAGAAGGAAGAGATAGAAAAAGAAATTTCATTTAAAATCACTGCAGACAATATAAAATATTTGGGAATCTACTTGCCAAGACAAACCCATGGGATTATATGAAAACAATTATAAAACACTTTTCACACAAATAAGGATAGATTTAAACAACTGGAGAAATATTCATTGTTCATGCATTATATTGGCCAAGCCAGTATAATAAAAATGACAATTCTACCTAAATTAATTTATTTATTCAGTGCCATATCAAGCTACCAAAGAATTATCTTATAGGGATAGAAAAAAGTAATAAAATTCATGTGGAAGAACAAAGGGTCAAGAATATCAAGGGAATCAATGAAAAAAAATATTAAGGAAAGCAGTCCATCAGTCTCAGATTTCAAACTGCATTAAAAACAATAATCATCAAACCAGTCTGGTACTGGCTAAGAAACAGAGTGATGGATCAGTGAAAAAGAACAGGTCAGGGGTGGGGAACCTGAGGCCTTGAGGCCACATGTGGCCTTCTAGATCTCTAAGTGTGGCCTTTGGACTGAATCCAAATTTTACAGAATGAATGCTGCATTTAAGGATCTAGAAGACCTCATGTGGCCTCAACCCCTTGGATTAGGTACACAATGCACAGTAGTAAAGGACAAATGCATAGATAACATTTGATTAATCCAAAGATACAAGTGTTTGAGATAAGAATTCAACATTTGACAAAAATTGCTAGGAAAACTGGAAAACAGTTTGGAAGAAACAAGGCATAGACTAACATTTCACACTGTATACCAAGATAAGGTAAAAAAGGATAAATTATTTGGACATAAAGGGTAAGGGGTATGCCCTGAACTTCACTCTCATCTGAACTGGTCAATAGAAGGAAGAATACACACACACACACACACACACACACACACACAGTTGAGAATAGAAATATATTTCACTCAACAATGAAACAGGAAGGAAAGGCAAAAAAGGGGGAGGTAGAATTGAAGGGAGGACACCCTAAGGGAAGGATAGGTCCTAAGCATAAAAACTTCTGAGGATGTAAAAAATGTATATGTATAACTTTTTGAGGTAGAAAAGAAAGGGAATCTGAGGTAATAAAGGAACAGGTTAGAATATAAAAATATGATGGAATACTATTAAGATGAATTCTTATTAGAGTAATAAACAACCAGCGATTTCAGAAGACTTGCAATGAAA
The DNA here is from genome assembly GCF_028583685.1 of Petaurus breviceps papuanus. Taxonomy (NCBI): domain Eukaryota; kingdom Metazoa; phylum Chordata; class Mammalia; order Diprotodontia; family Petauridae; genus Petaurus; species Petaurus breviceps. The sequence continues at coordinate 1,213,049 of NW_027185715.1, read as the reverse complement.
CAAGCTACCAACCTTCCAATAGAGAGGTGAAGAACTCAGAGTGCCGAATGAGATAAATTTTTTTAGGATGTGACTAATGCAGAAATTTGTTCTTATTGACTATATTTGTGGATGTGATGAGTTTTTTTTTTTGTTGTTGTTGTTGTGTGTATGTGTGTTCTCAGTGGGGATGATGGTGTGTGGGACAGGGACCACTACCAAAAAAAAAATCAATACAAAGACTTAGATACCTGAAAGCAGGAATGAGTTTATTGCTTTCTCATGAGAAAGGGTCCTGCCCCTCATCACCTTAATGGCACTGGCCAGGGAAGTGCAAATTGATTCTGGAAAGCAAGAACCTTTTATACCCGAATGGGAGCCCCTCCCCTCCCTAGCCCCCTTTCCCATATCCCATTGACTGGGCTTCAGGAAGCACAATCTATTCATGTGAATCTTCCCCAGCAACAAAGAACAAAGGACAAGAAAAGGCAGGAAGTTTTGCAAGAGTTTGCAAGAGTGCACAGTTCAGGTTGTTTTGCAAAGTGTAGTTATTCTGTAAGGGAGTAAACTGTGTTTCAATAATATAAAAACTATTAACCCTTTTGAGGAGTCTTCACTTCTGAGAAATCATCCCTCATAATGGGAAGTGTTGGGAGGTGGGGAAGACTGCAAAGAAAGATTAAAGACTGATTAAAACAAAATATATTTTTAAAATATAAGAAAATGTGGGAACTCTGATCAACACAATGATCAACCGTAATTGATGTAGACTCGTGAGAAAACATGGCGCCCACCTCCAGACAGAGAAACGATGGACTCAGAGTACAGATTGAGACATATTTTTTAAACATAGTCAATGAGAAATTTTGTTTTGTTGGATGATACATACTTGTAACAGGGGTTTTGTTTTTCTCGCTTTTTCACCTGGGGGAGAGGGGAGTAGGAGAGAGAAAAGTTTATCTTCATTTAAAAAGAAAAGAAAATTCAATTTAAAACAAAATATTTTTTAAAAGACCTGAGTCTCACCCCAGACAGTGGTGTGATCCTGGAAATGTAACTTAACTTCTGAATTTCAGTTTCCTCTTCCATAAAATGAGGTTAATATTCACATCACCTACCTCACAGGTTTATGTAAAGAAAATGGTTTATAAACCTTAGAACACTGTTGTTGTTAATATAGTTAGTCTAATATAATTAAATCATTAATTCTGATATAATTCTTAATTATTATAATCAATAATTATTATTGTGTAACCTGTAACCCAAAAGAACTCTGAGTTCCCACAGGTTACAGTTCTGCAAAGAAGCACTTTCTCCTTTTGGTTCATTGCCTCCCACCTGAAGTATTCCAGGAAAATCTCTAAATATATTGATGGTATAGCTCACATCTAGGTTTCCCCAAATGTGGGGTAATAGAATCTCCAACTCCTACACAAGCACTCACGGTATTAAATGCATACTGGGTATGGGAGAGCCTTTACTTTACCTCACAGAAACTCCACAATGTGCAAAAGGTTCACAGGAGCCCATTAACAGACACAGAAACACGTAAAGCATTAAAACAGCCCATTATACTATGCCCAAAAGTTAAACACACTTGGGAGGCTGCCAACAAGCAATCTTCTTCTCACTGACACTTCACAGTAACATCAGGCTGGGATGCAAGGTCCAGATTTCCTGAGCCCACATGGCATGGCTTTAGTTTAGTTGTAGGGGCAACATTCAAAGCCATTGAAGCAATCTCTTCTACAGATGGTACTAGGTAGGAAATCTCCCTTTTCTTGACAGGTTAGATTCTGTTATCAGAATTCAAAATAATCCTTATCTTTATATAAGAACATGAGGTACATGATGAGCATAGTCCATAAATTACCCTCCCAAGTTGAGCAGGAACACATGTGCACACACACACACACACACACACACACACACACACACACCTGCCTTTATCGTTAACTGTGCCTTGGGGGAGACTATTAGTGAGAAATTCCTTCTACCCCATTTACTGCACCTTAGAAGAAGGCACAAAGGAAAAAGTAGAGTTCTTCAAAAAGATGTTCTTCAGGAGAGAGTCCTGAAGGCTCTCAGAGAGTCTGAAAGTACAAGCATACCTACCAATTTGCATTATTTAGACCATCAAAGCAACTCTTCGGACAAGAATCTATTCCCCCTGACTTCATCACCAACAATCATCTTCGGGCATCTGAGAACCAATCACAGAAGTATGCTATGCCTTCTAGGTAAGGTACCAGTGTTCATACTTGGGAAGTTGCCCCCTCAAATGCTTTCAGACAATGGACTCTGATCCGTAATCTCATCAGATTTGGAAGAGAGATCTCATCAAGTTGATGAGCAGATCCCCTGATCAATGCTTGCTCTCTAAACTAAAAGTACTTATTACCTAAGCTATGGCATGCCATTGGGCAGGCAGTCCTTTGAGTTAGCCCATCAGTACATATATCTTAGATAGGCATTGTCGACAGACAGTGAGCTGGGTCCAGATCTGAACAGCAAGAAGAAAACAAGTTGATTTGTATTCAGAAAGTATACAGTTCATTCAACAATCTCAAATTGTTCCCTGATTTTTTTTAAAAAAGAATCCATCTATTTAACAATATTCTCCTAGTTCTGCTGCATAATTCTGATTCATTAGGGACTTTAATTTCCAAAAAAAAAAATTTAAGCAATGCAAAAGGCAATAGAAAGATCCATGGTGGGCATCTGAAAGTTGCCATATATTGTCAGTGATGATTTATATAGAAGGAGAGAGACATCATCCACAAAATGTATCATCTGAACCAGAAGTGAACTGACTATTCATGTATCAAGGGAAAGGCATAACATATGGACAGCATGAATGCTGACACTCATGGAATGTTAAATCCCATAGGCAGTGGTCTCAGTCAGTCAATAAATATTTATTAATCTCCTGCTAAGTAGTGCTAAATAGTGGGAATACAGAAAAAAGGCAAAACCAAAAATATTTCAAAGTGAACTCCCTCAAGGAGTTCACAGTCTAGTGAGGGATATAACATGATGAGAAAGGAGAGAATTTCATTCATGGTAGACAGCCAATGAAAATGCCTAACACTGGAAGATGGAGTGTCTTGCGCCAGGAACAGCAGAAAGGCCATCATTGCTGGATCACAGAATATAGGTAGGGAAAGGAGGAGGAGTAAGGACTAGAAAGGTAGGAGGAAGCCAGGTTATGAAGGTCTTTAAACACCAAACAGAGGCTTTTGTATTTGTTCCTGGAGGTAATAGCAAGCCACTGGAGTTCATTGACTAGGAACCTGATTTGGTCAGCTTTGGGGATATCACTTTGACAGGTAAGTGAAGGATATATTGTAGTAGGGAGAGACCTGAGGCACGGAGACCATCTAGAAACCTGTTTCAGTGTTTCACACTTGAGGTGTTGAGGGCCTGTAACAGGGTGATGGTGCAACTGTCAGAAGAGAGAAGGAAGCATTGACAAGGGATGTTACAAAGTTAGAATTGACAGGACATGATAATAGATTGGATGGGGTGAGAGAGAATGAAGAACCAAGGATGATGGCACCTAGGCTGTGAGTCTGGGAAGGTTCTGGTGCCCTTGTTAGTAATAAAAAAGTGGGGGAAATGAAAAGGCTTGGCGGGGGAGGGGCAGCGCAATGAGTTCAGTTTTGGACACATTGAGTTTAAGATGTCTATGGGACATCCAGTTTGAGGTGTCCAATAGGTCTCTAAAATTTTTTATCGTATATCCTTACCAGTAAAAATCTTATATATGTACCCCTAATATAGGGTTATTCATCTACCTTTTGGGAAGCAGCATATAAAGCAAATAAAGACCTGGCCTTGAAGACAGGAAGACAAGGGTCTAATTCCTTTGTCTGACTCATATAATGAAGGATATAGCAAAGAGGACCAACCCTTATAACTGTAAGTTCTGTGTGCTGGCAATTCAAGTGGAGGTTCAGTAAGTCAGCCTCTGGAAGTATGTGGTGTTCCATAATTTAGGGGCCCTGACCACTATCCAGAGAATACACAAATATTTGATACCCATTTCTTTGCAGTTTAAAGGATGTTGATGAAAAGCCCATTAATTGGCTGTTGAACCAAAGCTGAGTGTATACACAAAAGATAAAATAAGGGGGAGCTCTTATGATTGCATTGGAATGAGAAAGGAAGAAATGTTACAATCTTCCAGGCACAGAAAGGAGGAGCAGGGGCAGCATTTGTCCAGATAGGTAAAGCCTATCTCCCCACCCACGCTGGCTGCCATATGGCTATAAACACATAGTAGCACTGCTTCTGCCCTGTCTCTGCTATGCTTATTCTTTCCTGCTCTTAGACAACTAAGAATCAGAGACAGAATAGACAAGTTCACATTTTGAGCTTCAGAATATCAGAAGAACTGGGGCGGCCAGGTGGCTCAGCGAGTAAGATCACTGGCTCCAGTGTCAGGATGACCTGGATTGAATCCCCGGCTCAGATACTCAGCACCACACCCAGAAATAACTGGCCATGTAACCTTGAGCAAGTTACTTAACCCCGATTGCTTTAAAATAAAAAAATAAAAATTAAATTAAAAAAAAAGAATATCAGAAGAACCATCAGAGGTCCAGGAACTGGAGTCCATAGCAGAATCTGTTGGTGGCTGCAGCAGGCCATCCAGGTGAAGGCATAGCACAACTCTTCAGAGCAATCAGCGCACCCCACCCCAGCAGTGTTGACCACGCCACTGAGACACCAGCTCTTTCAAGATGGGAGTGACTCACCCATCAGCTCTGCCACACCGAAAAGTGTATCTGGTCAAAGGAATGTTGGAACGTTTCAGGTCTGAATTCATTTTCCCTGAGACCAAGAGTTTAGAAGAGGGTGTACACCCAGTTTCTGAGGGCTATTTGGTACTAATTTGTGGTTTGTTGTTCTTCTTTGTCTTTGTTAGGAAGATGATGTCTTGACTTGCAAACGAACTGGATTTAAGTGAGGCAGAGCTGTTCAAGGTCAGCAGCCTACTCTTCTCCTCCAGAGTCATCCAGGTCCAGTGGCAAAATATTGTTATTGCTGTTGTCCTTCATTCTCGAAGAAGATCAAAATGCCATCACTGTGCTAGAGTCGAGTGTCCGACTGTGGCTGATCAGACCAATACGAGCATGCAATGTTCTACCACAGGTCGGGTACAAAGAGTCCACATGAACATTTGGGGTAGATACTCTAACTTTGCACATCCTGCTTTTCCTGTGAGCTGTTTCAATTCTGCTTTTCTCATAGAGCACACACCTTCTCTGATATGGGCACACCATACTGAGCAGTCACGTGTCAGTGTGTCCCATGTCACACAATCAATTCCAAAGTTAAGAGAGACCTTGAGAGTATCCTTGTGTAGCTTCTTCTGACTACCATGTGAATGCTTGCCTTGTGTGAGTTCTCCATAAAATTATCTTTTTGGCAAGTATACATTTTGCATTAGAACAAGTTGGCCAACCCAATAGAGTTGTGCTCTGTAGAGTTTGAATGCTTGGCAGTTTAGTTCAAGTAAGGACCTGTATTTGGTACCTTATCTTGTCTGTGATCTTCTGAATCTTCTTAAGACAGTTCAAATGGAAGCAATTCAGTTTCCTGGCATAGCACTGGTAGACTGTCCAGTTTTCACGGGCATACAACAATGATGTGCACAGCAGCTCGGTAGACCTTCAGTTTGAAAGTCAAATACCTCTTCTCCCCCACACTTTCCTTCAGAACCTCCCAAACCCTCTGGCAATTGCTCTGGCAATGCATGAATCGAGCTCATTATCAATGTGTACGTCCCTGGAAAGGATACTACAGCATTCAAAACTTCTCCATTTTCTGTAACCCATGGTTCCACCATGGATGGTGTGGCAGTGACTGATGGAGCACCTTTGTTTTCTTAGTGTTCGTTAGCCAAATTTAGCACAAGCAGCAGAGAATTGACCTATACTTTGTTGCATCTCAGCCTCAGAGGCTGCATTGAGTGCGCAGTCATCTGCAAACAGAAAATCATGCACCAACTTCCTCCATTTTGGTCTTGGCTTGTAGCCTTTTCAAATTGAAGAATCTACCATCAGTGCAGTAGGTGACCTTGATGCCATGTTCATCCTCACTGAAAGCATTTGAAGACATGACTGAAAACATCATACTAAAAAAAGCATAGGAGCAAGCACACACCCTTGTTTCACTCCATTGGTGACTGGGAAAGCACGAGAGCATTGTCCATCATCCAGAACCCGCAAGAGTGAAGTCATGAAATTGACATACAGTGCTGATGAACTTCTCAGGGCAACCAAATTTTGCCATAATTTTCCATAAGCCCTCATGACTAACAGTATCAAAGGCCTCGGTCAGATCTCTAAACGTGTACAGACCTCTGTTCTGCTCCTGGCATTTCTCCTGGAGTTGTTGGGCAACAAATACCATATCGATATTCCTTGGTCCTTTCTGAAGCCACACTGGCTCTCAGGTAGGTGATGGGGAGAAAATTTGTAACTCAAAACCTTGTGGAGATGAATGTTGAAAACTAAAAATAAACCCCAAAAAAGGATTCATTTAGACCTCTTTAGTCATTGGGAACTTTATTGATGCAAAAGCAGTACAATTCTACTAGCAAGAAAGCTAAGTGAGACCCTTATACTACTGGGCAGGGGTAGGGAGTAAGTGTGGAGAAAGCCCTCCCCTACTTGTTGCAGTTTGGTAGAAGATACAAGGAAAAGAGGGGGGAAGGATTCCTGAGGAACTGAGAGCTCCAGAGAGTGAACAAGCTAGTTTTAGAGCTCACAAGGAATTACTGACTCTGTCATTCACTGAGTCCTTGTTTTCTCTGTTTTTCATAAATTTCCTTCCGGCAAATTTCCAAAATTTCCTTTCCTTTCCTAAAATTTCATCAGATTGTTTGGGAAATTTTTCAAATTGAGCAGGCACCCCACCACCATTCACACTCTTATGTTAAGATGGTTAAAAAAAAAAAGATAAGAATAGTCTTACTTTTCAAATACTGGAATACATTTCTTATTACTGTGTCCTGGTTAAAGTTATGCCAACTCCTAAAACACATTTTCTTCCCTCCATATCTTAACTCAAAATTTTGTAATACTAGATTAGGCAAAATGTTCCCTGATTCATCATGAAGATAGAACATTTTGAGCAAATACAAATAAAACACACTGAAAAGTCTCTCTTAAATATGGTAATCCCTCCATCTCTGAATGTGTCTGTTACACAGTGATCTCAAATTTAAACCAATGTAATCTTCTTCAACTCAGCAATAATTATAATGAACAAAAGACCACATTGTTCAGTTTTTAGAGTTAAGAACAAGTAGGGACTGAGATTCTTTAGAAGGTCAGGATGCAAGTGCGGCCTTGGAAAACTTCAGGAACAGGAATTGTCATCAGAAACAAAGCGAAACCAGTCAAAGAAAATACCATTCCTTCAAATTCTCTACAAAGTACAATTATATGTAAATTATTCAAAAACAGAACAGTCCAAGGCAACCAGTTCTCAACATAAGCTATTTATTTGCATTCATACCACTATTGTTGTTTGGCCAAGACATCTGAAATTGGTATGTCTAGTCTATACATAATCAAGAGAGGGTAGAAAGAGACAGAGACAGAAACAGAGACAAAGAGAGACAAAAAGAGAGAGAGAGGGAGACAGAGAGGAGAGTCAAAGAAGGGGATAGAGATAGACAGGAGGGAGAAGAGAGAGAATAAAAGAGAGAAGGAGACAGAAAGAGAGAGACAGAGAAAGGGAGAAGAAGGAGGAAGATGAGGAAGAGGTTGGGAAGAAGGGAAGGATGTAGAGTTAGAGATCATCCGGAACCTGTCAGAAGAGCAGTAGGGTGGATTGATAAAACTTCTGGAAAAAACTGCTAAATTATGTGAAGGGAGCAGAGCCAGATCATTATACACAGTAACAGCAATATTGTAATGATGACCAACTATGAAAGATTTAGCTATTCTGATCAACACAACAATCCAAGCCAATTCTGAAGAACTCGACGTTGTGCTGAAAAGAGCAAGACAAAAGATCCCTGAGAGTAAAATTTGGAAGTGGACTTTATTACCACGGAACTGCTGGGGTCATATCCAGGCTCAGATCAGACAGTGCCTTTTAGGGACAATATGTCGGCTTTTTAAAGGGATTCCACGCAAGCAGAAACTTACAGAGGCCAGGAACAGTGATTGGTCAGCACACACCTTGAAATTCCCTCCGGCGCCAAGTTTCCCTGACCCAGAAGCCCACCCACCTCTGTGGGGGCGTGCAGACTGGGGAAGGGCCCACATCCGTTGGGGGAGGGTGGAACTGACCTGGCAGTCTGCTCACTTCCCTGAGGGAGGGCTGAGGTTGGATGATGGGAAAACCAGGCACTACATCATGATGAAAAATACTATCTACCTCCAGAAAGAAAACTGATGAACTTGGTATGTAAATTGAAGTATAACTTTTTTCACTTTCTTTATCTTTCTTGCTTTTTTTGCCACATGGGTTAATATGGAAATATATATTGCAAGATTACACATATATAGTTGATATATTTCTTGTCTTCTCAATGGGTGAAGCAGGGACCAGAGGGAGGAAGAAAATTTTCACTCAAAAAAATTTTTTTAAAGAAATCTAAAAATAAAAAAATAATGATAAATAATTTTAGAAGGTGAAATTCCACCTAAAAACAATAAGAACTACTCACATATCTACAGTATTCTACAATAAATAAAGGTCATTTTACAAGAAACTGAGGCTCAGAGAGGTCCTTTGCCTTGCCCAAAATCACAAAGCTGATAAGTGGAGGAGCCAGGACTGTAGCCTAAGCCCTTTGCATCCTAGGCTTCACAGCAACCATCTTTATACCACATTATTCTGCTTGAGGGCAGGCTAAGAGACCTTGATAATGGAGATTACATTGAGCACCTAAAGACTGCCATGGCAATGATTATTACTTGCATTTATTTGGTGCTTTGAGGTTTGCAAAATGCTTTATTAATCTATTTTGATCCCCCCAAAGTGAGGTAGAAGATCAATATTATTATTCCCATTTTATGGATGAGGAAACTGAGGCTAAGAAACTTGGCCAGGGTTCCATACCCCTACATTGAACTAGGAGTTAAAGGACCCAAGTCTGAGTGCTGGCTCTGCCACTGATTAGCTATGTGGCCTTGGATAAATCACCTCAGCTCTAGAGTCCTCAGTTTCCCTCATCCCTAAACAAGTGGGTTCATAGAATCATGGCTCTTGAGCTAGAAGGAAAAGGATAGATCATCTAGGCCAGAGCTTTATAACCTAGGGTCCATGGATGGATGTCCATCAACTTGGATGGAAAAAAAATTAAATCTTTACTAACCTCTAACTGAAATTTAACATTTCCATAAATTATTCATAAATATTATTCTGAGAAGAGATATATAAGTTTTACTAGATGACCAAAAGGATAAATGGCACCAAAAAGATTTAGAAGTCTTGATTTGGACCAACCCTATCAGTTTACAGTTGAGGAATGATCCCCAACAAGCAATCACCCAGTCTTACACTCCGGATTTATTTCTGAGATCAAGAGCCCTTCATATTAGTCAACAGCCATCCACTCGCAGCAGTCAAACCTAACAGCTTCCATTTTTCAAGTAGTTGCAACATAAAAACTGTATTTAGCAAACTAATAATGCTAAACTAATCATTTACCCTGCAGCATATACAGTAACAAACAATTAAAATAATCATTATATGGACCGTCTTTTGTTGCTATTCGGTCATTCAGATGTGTCCAACTCTTTGTGACCCCATACACCATAGCTCACCAGGTCCTTCTATCTCCCACTATCTCCTGAAGTTTGTCCAAGATCATGTTCATTGTTTCCATGACATCATCTACGCATCTCATCATCTGGTTTCCTCTTTTCCTCTTACCTTCAATCTTTCTCAACATCAAGGTTTTCTTTTTTTTTTCCCAATGAGTCCTGTCTTCTCATTTTTCGGCCAAAGTGTTTAAGCTCTAGCTTCAGTATATGCCCTTCCAATAAATAGTCTGAATTAATTTCAGTATTGATTGATTTGGTCTCCTTGCTGGCCAAGGGCTTCTCAAAAGTCTTCTCCAGTGCCACAATTTGAAAGCATCAATTCTGTACCACTAAGTTTTCCTTACAATCCAACTCTTATAGCCGTACATTACTATTGAAAAAACCATAGCTTTGACTATATGGACCTTTGTCAGCAAAGCGATGTCTCTGCTTTTTAGTATGCTGTCCAGATTTGCCACAGCTTTCCTTCCAAGGAACAAGCATCCTTTACTTCCATGTCTGAAGTTTATGTCTGCAGTGATCTCTAAGCCCAAGAATATAGAATCTGATGCTACTTCCACTTCTTCTATTATTTGAAAATGATATTTTTTATGTTAAGCTTCAAGCTGACTTTTACACTCTCCTCTTTCACCCTCATAGTGAGACTTCCTAATTCTTCTTCACTTTCTGCCGTCAGAATGGTATAATCTGCACATAGAAGATTGTTGATATTTCTCCCAGCAGCCTTAATTCCAGCTTGTATTCTTCCAGCCTGGCATTTCACATGATGAGTTCTGCATATAAGTTAAATAAATAAGGTCTTATATATACAGTCTTGTCATGCCCCTTTTCTAAATTTAAACTAATCAGCTGTTCCATGTTTGGTTCAAATTGCTGCTTCCTATAAAGCCAAGCACGAACAGCTTTCCAAAGGACTGCTGCTGTGAACAGCTTTCAAGGTTCTGATTACACAGTATAGTGAACTCTATTTATTCAGTAACAAACTGAGACAAAACATTCACAGAAATTAAAATACAGCATTCATAATGTTATGGCTTAACAACTTAAGTGGTCACATAGTTTTCACCAAAGTGGTCACATAGTTTTAAGCAAAAGATAACATTCATTTAGTAATACAATCATTTAGTAGGTCCTTAATTCAATCATCCAAAAATAAAGGTCAGAATTCTCCACCCCTAGGCCACAGTAAGTCATTATTTTCTCAGTTTACATTAAATACCCAAGGAGAGATCTTTTCATTTTGTCTCAAGGCAGGCTCTCAGCCTCCATGGTTCCTCTTCCATGGTCCCACCTCTTGCCTGAATCCATCCAACCACCACCGGCACCACAGCCATGCATCCTCCCAGTTCTCTCTTCTCATTTCTCAGTTCTTCCCAATTCTCAGTTCAGTTCTCAGCTCTCATTTCTTTTCAGTTCTCAGTTCAATTCTCTGTTCTCTTCTCTCTCTCTCTCTCTCCAGCAGTAGCAGCCCAGCCTCCAGATGCTGGCTCCCAGCATTTCTGGCCTCTCTTGGCTTGGGCTTTTCCTTATATATGGTATTAACTTCCCCCCTGTTCTGCCCCTTCCTGTTACATCAACAAGTTCATCCCACTGTGGGATTCACAATTTCTGGGTCTTAATACTTAACACAATCATGAACTTGGAACAAGGTGCTAAGTACCTGTTTGATTGCAAATACAAGGGGCAGGGAAGATCTTTAAATTCCCATGACCATGACACTTCTTGACCCACATACATATTCCTAGGAGTATCAGAAAGATAATCTGGTACTCCTTCTCTTTGAGGACTTGCCTCATTTTGTTGGGATTCATACCATCAAAGGCTTTAGTACGGTCAGTGAGGAAGTAGATGTTTTGCCAGAACTGCTTTGCTTTCTCCATAATCCAGTGAAGGTCAGCAATTTGGTCTCTAGTTCCGCTGTATCTAAAAAACTCCAGCCTGCCCTTGTGGCTATTCTCATTTCACATATTGCTGAAGCTAGCTTGCAGAATCTTAAGCACAACCTTGCTGGCATGTGAGTTGAGTGCACTTGTTTGGTAACTAAAACATTCCTTGGTATTGTCCTTCTTTAGGGTTGAGACATAAACTGGTCTTTTCCAAAATATTTGCCACTGCTGAGTTTTCCAAATTTGCTGGATATTGAGTGAAGCACTTTTTTTTTTGGTATGGGCATAGTAATTGTTTTATCTTGTTAATTTTTTAAATTAATTTTGAACTTAAATAAGACAAAAATAAAAGAACTTTTTCATCTACACAGCACAATATAAAAACCATGAATTTCCATTTCATACTGTTTACTTTTTTAAAAAAAATATGTAAGTAATAAATACCATAAAAATCATTTTCAAAGTTAACCTGCTTTTATGTGCTTCCTTTTAAGTTTTCTTTTGTTCTCTGCTGTGCAGTTTTTTTTCTCCCTCTGTCCCCACCCCACCCTAGAGAGGGCTGCTATTAGACACCATACTATATATACTTCTATTTATCAGTTCTTTCCCTGAAGGTGTATAGCATTTTCCTGCAACAGGTCCTTTGTAGTTGATTTGAGTATTTATAATACTCAAAATAGCTTAGTCATTCGCAATTTTTCTTTGAACAATATTGTTGTTACTGTATACAACATTCTCTTGGTTCTGCTTGCTCCACTCTTTATTATTTCATGCAAGCCTTCCTGTGTTTTTTCTAAAATCAACCAGTTCATCATTTCTTATGGTACAGTTGTACTCTATATAACAATCATATACCACAACTTGTTTAACCATTCCCCAGTCAACAGGCATTACCTCAATTTCCAGCTCTTTGCCACCACAAAGAGAGTTGTTATAAATATTTTTGAACATGTAAGTTCTTTTCCTTTTTCTCTTATCACCTTGGGAAAAAGACCTAACAGTGATATTACTGGGTCAAAGGGTATACACAGTTTTATAATTCTTTAGGCATAATTCCAGATTGCTCTCCAAAATGGTTGCATCAGTACACAATTCCACCAACAGTAAATTAGTGTCCTAATTTTTCCACATCCCCTCCATCATTTGTCATTATCATTTTCCCCTTCTATCATTTTAACCAATCTGATTGTTACAAGATGATATCTCAAAGTTGTTTTAATTTGTATTTCTCTAATCAGTAGTGATTGAGAACTTTTTTATATGACTATGTACAATTTTGATATTTTTTTGCTTTTTTTTGGTGGGGAGGGCAGGACAATTGGGGTTAAGTGACTTGCCCAAGGTCACAAGGCTAGTACATGTCAAGTGTCTGAAGCTGGATTTGAACTCAGGTCCTCCTGACTCCAGGGCCAGTGCTCTATTCACTGTACCACCTAGCTGCCCCAATTTTGATTTTTTCATCCAAAAACTGTCTGTCCATGTCCTTTGACCATTTATCAATTGGGGAATGACTTATATTCTTTTTTTTAAGCAATTGGAGTTCAGTAACTTCGTCAAGGTTACATGGCCAGTTATTTCTGGGTGTGGTGGTAAGTATCTGAGCCCAGGTTCAATCCCAGGTCATCCCAACTCTGGGGCCAGTGCTCTTACTATGCTACCTAGCCGCCCCAAATGACTTATATTCTTATAAATTTGACAAAGTTGTTTAATACATTTGATATATGACACTTTTATCTGAGAAATTGTCTATAAAATATTTCTCCCAATTTTGCTCTCCTAATCTTGGCTGCATTGGTTTTATTTGTACAAAATCCTTTTAATTTAATGTAATCAAAATTATCCATTTTATACCTAACAATGCTCTCTATCTCTTATTTATTCATAAACCATTCCCCTATCCATAAGTCTGATGAGTAATGTGTTCCATGTTTTTCTAATATTCTTATATATCTGTTTATATTTTCATTATGTATTCATTTTGGTCTTTTCTTGGGAAATGGTGTAAGATATCGTTCTGTTTGTCTTTTGTTCTTCCAAATGAAATATTATTTTTTCTATCTCAGTAAAATAATTTTTTGGTAATTTAATTGAGATGGCATTGAATAAACAGACTAGTTTATTATTTATCATATTGGTTTTGCCTTCCCGTGAACAATTAATATTTCTCCAATTATTGAAATCTGACTTAATTTGCATAAAAAGTATTTTATAATTATGCTCATGTAGTTCCTGAGTTTCTTTTGGTAGGTATACTCTTGGGCATTTTATACTCTCGACAGTTATTTTAAATGGGGTATTGCCTGTTCTTACTTATTTCTTCTTGCAGGGTTTTATTGGTGATATAGAGAAATGTTGATTTATGTGGGTTTATTTTATATCCTTCTACTTTGATAAAATTATTCATTTTATCCACTAACCTTTTAGTTGAATCTTTAGGATTTCCCAAGATCTTATCATCTGCAAAAAAAGATAGTTTTATTATCTCATTGCCCATTTTGATTACTTCCATTTCTTTTTCTTCTCTCATTGACATTGCTAGCATTTCTAATGCAAAACTGAATGATATTGGTGACACTCGGCATCCTTGTTTTCCTCCTGATCTTACCGGGGAGGCTTTTAGCTTACCCCCATTACTATTAATACTTGCTGATGGCCTTAGGTAGATGCTTTTCATTTTAAGGAAAAACCCATTTATTCCTGTGCTTTCAGGTGTTTTTAATAGGAATGAGTATTGTATTTTATCAGAAGTTTTTCTGTATCTATTAACACATGATTTTGTTACTTTTTAATATTGATTTAATCAATTATATTATTAGTTTTCCTTTCGTTAGACCATCCCTGCCCCTCTGGTATAAATACCACTTGGTAATCATGTTATAATCTCTGTAATATATTATTGTAGTCTTCTAAATAGTATTTTATTTATGATTTTTACATCTATATTCATTAATGAAATTGTTCTATAATTTTCTTTCTCTGTTTTTGCTCTGTCTGGCTTAGGAATCAATCCCATATTTGTTTCATAAAGGTGTTTGGTAGGACTCTTTCTTTGCTTATTATTCCAAATAATTTATTTAACATTAGAATGAGTTGATCTTTAAATGTTTAGTAGAACTTACTTGTAAATGCATCAGGTCCTGATGTTTTTTCATTTATGGCCAGTTCAATTTCTTTTTCTAAAATAGTTTTATTTAGATATTCTATTTCCTTTCCTGTTAATCTAAGCAGTTTATATTTTTCTAAGCATTCATCCACTTCCCTTAAATTGTTAAATTTATTGGCATATAATTGGGCAAATTAACTCTTTATAATTGCTTTTATTACATCTTCATTAGTGACATATTCACCCTTTTCCTTTTTAATACTAATGATCTGGTTTTCTTCTCCTCTTTTTAAAATTATATTAAATAATGGTTTTCCATTTTATTTTTTCATAAAACCAACTCATAGTTTTATTTATTAATTCAATGGTTTTCTTACATCAAATTTTATTAATATCACCTTTAATTTTTTTATATATATAAGCAATTGGGGTTAAGTAACTTGCTCAAGGTTACACAGCAAGGTGTTTCTGGGTGTGGTGCTAAGTATCTGAGCCCAGATTCCCAGGTCATCCTGACACTGGGGCCAGTGCTCTTACTCGCTGAGTCACCTGGCAATTGGGGTTAAGTAACTTGCTCAAGGTTAAACAGCCAGGTGTTTCTGGGTAGGTGCTAAGTGTCTGAGCCCTGATTTGACTCCCCAGGTCATCCCAGCACTGGGGCTGGTGCTCTTACTCACTGTGCTACCTGGCCGCCCCCACCTTTAATTTTTAAGATTTCAAATTTGGCATTTGACTGGGGATTTTTCATTTGTACTTTTTCTAGTTTTTTTAATTGCATACCCAATTCATTGGTCTGCTCTTCTTCTATATTGATATAAGCATTTAGACATATAGATTTTCCTCTGACTACTGCTTTTGTTTCATCCCATAGGTTTTGATATGTTGTCTCATTATTATCTTTCTATCTAATGAAATTATCGATTGTTTCTATCATTTGTTCTTTGTAAATGTACCGTGTGCCACAAGAAAAAAAAAGTGTATTCCCTTCCTTTCCCATTCAATTCTCTCCAGATATTTAACCTATCTAGCTTATCTAAGATTGTATTCACCTCCTTAACTTTTTTTTTGCTTTCTTTTGGAGGGCAATTGAGGTTAAGTGACTTGTCCAAGGTCACATGGCTAGTAAGTGTTAAGTGCCTGAGGTCAAATGTGAACTCTGGTCCTCCTGACTCCAGGGCCAGTGCTCTATTCACTGCTCCAGCTAGCCACCCCTCCTCCTTAACTTTTTATTTATTTTTTTGTTAGATTTATCTAATTCTGAGAGAGGAAAGTCAAAGTCTCCCAATATTATAACATTGATATCTATTTCCACCAGGAATTCATTTCACTTTCCCTTTAAAAATTTAGATGCTATAGCATTTGGTGCATATAAGTTTAGTATTGATATTGCATCATCTAGGATACCTTTTATCATAATGCTGTTTCCCTTTTTATCTCTTTTAATTAAATCTGTTCTAGCTTTGACTTTGTCTGAGACCATGATTGCTACCCCTGCTTTTTTTTCCCCCAGCTGAAGCATAATAAATTCTGCTCCCGTCCTTTATTTTAACTCTGTGCCAATCTCTCATTCTTAAATGCGTTTCTTGTATACAACATATTGTAAGATTCTGATTTTTAATTCATTCTGCTGTTTCTGTTTTGTGGGTGAGTTCATCCCATTCACATTTAAATTTATAATTATTCGCGTGAGAAACCCCAGGGGCGCAGCAAAGTAAGTGCCAATTTGATGGGACAAGCCAGGGAGGATCAGGAAGCTGTGGTGCAGCTCTTGGACCCGGAGCCCACTGTGAAGCCTAGAGGCGCCGCCGCTACCCGAGCCAGAGAGACACAGCACTGAGCTCTGATCGCCTGGGGCTCTCTCCTGTCCCAAGCCACTCTAGAAGTCGCCAACCTCCTTCCATTTGCTGCACCCAGCGACCACCGATCATCTCTGGATTCTCTCCCAGGAGTTTTAAGTAGGGCTGTCCTCAGCATCAACCCCTCCTACCTCAGTGGATAAATTAGGCGGGTTTTCTCAGAAGTCAGTCTGGAAAGCTGCAGTTTCTTTTGAGCTACTGCAGTTCTGCTTCGTCCATAGAATACTGTGCCTTCTTTGATGTGGGCAGTGCTTTGCAAACATATGCCATGTCACATGCAATCAATTCTAAAGTTCATCAGAGACTTTGAGAATGTTCTTGGATCACTTCTATCCTCCCTGTGAGTGCTTACCCTGAGTGAATTTTCCATGAAATAGTCTTTAAGGCAAGCATAAATTTGACTTTCAGACAATGTGGCCAGTGCATTGGAGCCGAGCTCTCTGCAGTAGAGTGTGAATGCTTGCCAGTTTAGCTCCAGAAAGCAACTCAGGGGAAAAGCACCTCTAGATGAAAGAGCTCTGACTGAGTGTTGAAGGAAGCCAGGGATTCTAAGAAGGGAAGCATTTCAGACATAGGGGGACAGGTAGGGCAAAGGCACAGAGATGAGAGATTCATGAGAGATGAGAGACTGTTTGTCCAACAGGCAAGTAGGCCAATATAGTTAGACCAAAGAATACATAGAGAAAAATAAATTGTAAGTAGACTGAAAAGATAGGACAGAGCCAGGCTGAGAAGAGCTTTCAGTGCAAATCAGAGAAGTTTATGTTTTGATCCCTAATAGGGAGCCACCAGAGTTTATTGAGTAGAAGGGTAATATGGTCAGATCCGTGGTTCAGTAAAATAACTAGCAACTGTGTAAAGGTTGGATTAGAGTAGGGAGAGACTTGGAGGCAGGGAGACTAGTTAGCAAATCTTTGCAATAATCCAGAAAGGGGTGGTGAGAGACTAAATTAGGGCAGTGGCTGTGTGAATGGAAAGAAAGGAGGGGGAGAAAAGGGGGAGGGAGGAACATTGTGAAGGATGAAATGAAAAAAATGAGTTGCCTCAAGAAACAGTATGTACCTCATCATTGCAGGTCCTCCAGCAAAGGCAGGATGGTATGTGGTGGGTATACCATAATACAATTACCTTCTATGTATGTGTTGGACTATGAGGTCCCTTCCAACTCTGAAATTCTATAATTATGTGACCCTAACAATGTGTTATTCACATTTTACAGAGAAGGAAAATGAAGCATAAAGAGATTATATTATTTGTTTAGAGTAACACAGTTAGCAAAAGCCAGAGAAATCATTTGAAGTCTGACTTCTTCTTACTCCAACCCCAGTAATTTTTCTATATACCATGTAGCCTCAGGAGAGGAGAACCTTAATTCTAGACTAGAAGAAGGAACAATGAAAGGTTTTTGAGCAGAGATGTGATATAATGAAATTGATATTTGGGAAGATTAATCTGGCAGTGATGTTGAAATGCACAGTGGGCATACAAAACCAATTTACCCTTACAACAACTAGTGTGATGAAAACAGTAATTAAGCCTACCCTTCTCAATGCTAGCAGTAAACTTTATTAGTAACACATATGTAAATATTACTTTAGATTATCTATTAGACAAGACAAACATCAACCCCCCTAAGAACAGACCACCATCCTGATTTCTTTTTTTTATAAGAAATGGTCATGATCTATTAGGAGAATCAGGGAAGTATATAATATTTGACCTTAACTTGAAACATTTGGTTTTAAAACATTGAATTCCAGATTCTTTCCTTTCCTCCCTCATCACCCACCCTTACTGGGAAGATAAGCAATTGAATATAGGTTGTACATGTGTAGCTATGCAAAACATTTCCATAGTGGATATATTGTGCAAGGCTGACTATATTTCCCTCCCTCCTATCCTGCCCCCCATTTGTTCTATTCTCTACTTTGACCCTGTCCCTTTTCAAAAGTGTGTGCTTCTAACTACCTTCCCCCCCAACCTGCCCTCCCCTCCATCATTCCCCTCTCATCCCCCTCCCCCCTACTCTCCTGTAGGCAAAATACCCTATTTAGTATGTATGTCATTCCCTCCCTAAGCCAAATTCCATGACAGTATGGTTGACCCATTCCCTTTTGCCTTCCTATTCTTCCCTTCCATTGTAACAGTTTTCCCTTGCCTCTTCTATATGAGATAATTTACCACCCTGATTTCTTAAGGCTCCCAAGTAAAGCAGGTCTCATACTGGTACTCAGTGACAAGGGTCACTCTCTGCCCAGACAAACGTCATGTATCTCCCTCCAAGGTGGTTGCCCTAACAAGTTGGCACACTTCAATCAATCAATCAGCCCTGCCCACAAGTGAACATGGGGGCAATGCTTGAATCTTAAGATCCAGGAACACAGGAGCCAGTCTCAATTACAATCCAAGATCAGGCTGAGGGCTGGGGAAGGGGAGGGGGCATCCTCTGGTGGGTTTCTTAAAGTTCTAGCTTTGCTTCTTACCTAGTTACACCCAAGTTCTGATTAGTGATTGATGACTTAAACTTATGATGAAAGAAAACTAATAATCAAATCCAACTTCATTAATAAATGTTTACAGTTGTTTATTCATTATCTTGTTTACTAGCACTGAAGTCATTAGCAGTTGTCTACCAGATTTGGGGGATAGCTATTTACCAAATCTGACAGACACATTATTAGTAGTTGTTTACTAAATTTGAGATTCATATCATTAATAATTTAAAAATTTGAGGGACACACATGTCGTTTCCAAAGTTTGCCAATCAAGTCCTTATGTTCTTTGTTTTTAATTCTTTTTTTTTTTGTGGGAGGAAGGCATTTGGGGTTAAGTGATTTGCCCAAGGTAACACGGTTAATTAAGTGCCAAATGTCTGAAGCTGGGCTTGAACTCTGGTCATTTCTGACTTCAGGGCCAATGCTTTATTCATTATGCCACCTAGCTGCCCTTAGTCCTTGTGTTCTTACAGAAAACTAACTTACATAAAATATATTCAGTCACAAAAAGGAGTTTCAAAACAAAATGGAGTTAGCTATGTCAAGGCAACAAATTTATTCTCACTATTAATGTTCAGGTGGAATCGGAGAAGAGAAAGACTAAAAATAATAGTAATAGTCTCTTTCCACAGAGCACCCTCCCAGCAGCTTTGTACAAATATTGTTAGGAGTTCTAAGAGACACAGATTTAAGATACAGCCACTGCCGTCAAGGAGATTATAATATAATTGGGGGAAGAGTGCATAAACATAAAAAGATGGTTAATGGCAAGAAGCAGTATATGTTAAGTTGATCCAGGTCAATAGTATATAGATAATAAGACTTATAGGAGATCAGAATGGGGAAAATGACTATGGAGTCAAAATGTAATGGAGGAGGTAGAGACCTTATTTCTTCCTTGAAAAATTGATGGGATTTAGCAAGTTGAGAGATTGGGAAGAAAACACTGCAACAAATAATAAATACTCAATGACATAAAATACAATTAATTATAGGTAAGTAAGTCCTTATTCTTAAGGAATTTGTCAAGTGAAGTTTGATTTTCTTCCACTCTGTTCTCTCTGATTTAAATTATCTCCTAAATAAATAAAGAAAAAGGAGCAGCCTGAATTATTGCCTAATCTAAATGTTTCTTCCCACAGAAGATAAACTAGCATAACTATAAAAGTGATTGTAAGGGGCGGCCAGGTGGCTCAGCAAGTAAGAGCACTGGCTCCAGTGTCGGGATGACCTGGATCAAATCCGGGCTCAGATACTCAGCACCACACCCAGAAATAACTGGCCGTGTAACCTTGAGCAAGTTACTTAACCCCAATTGCTTTAAAAAAAAATTTTTTTAAATAAAATAAAAATTAAAAAAAATTTTTAAAAAAAGGTGATTGTATACCTAATCAATAAAAAAGAAAAGAAATATGACAGATCTTATGTGAATTACAAATCATAGGATTTTAGGTTACAAATTACTTGGAGATCATACAGTCTCAACTGTCTCATTTTACAGAAAAGGAAAAATAAAGACCAAGAGAGCTGAAGTGGTTAATATAATGCCCCACAGGCAGCTAGGTGACGCAGTGAATAGAGCACCACCCCTGGAGTCAGGAGGATGTGGAGTTCAAATTCCGCTTCAGACACTTAACACTTACTAGCTGAGTCACCTTCAGCAAGTCAAATAACCCCAATTGCCCTTCCCTCCCCCCTCCAAAAAAAGCAAAAAAAAAAAAATTAAAAATAAAGAACATAATGCCCCACAGTGCTTGGTGTAAGAGCCAGGTCCCATGACGCTTAACCCAGTGTATTGCTTCCCTCTATGCTACACTGCCTCTACAAATCAGATATCAGTAATCCAGGGGTCTAAGCCAGAAAAAGGTGCAATGTTGATTAAGTTTGTCAGAACAAGAAGATGTCATTGATGCTGTTTAAAAAAAAGTTCTATTACCTCTTCTCACCATGCTTTTTATTACTGGGGAAAAAGATGGGCTTCTTCTGACCATATATATTCTCTAAAAATTACTGTCTCCCAAGATTTCAGTCACTCGATAGACATTTAAGTATTGTGGATGTTCAGTTCATAAATCCTCTCCAAAGGAGCAGCAGTTACACAAAAAGCATTTCAAAAGTGCCTTTGTGAGCTGTGTGACGTTGGGCAAGTCACTTAACCCCAATTGCCCTCCAAAAAGAAAAAAAAGTGCCTCTGTGAATAAAAGAGAATGAAATTTTTCTGATGCTACCTCCTGCCAGCTGACAAAGCTCTCCATAATGACTACAATGATATCGAACGACTCTAGGAATTCTTGTGAGGGTAAGGGATAGGCACCCTTCCCCACCCAAGACACACGGTGACTGGGAGCACATGTCAGGCTCTTTAGGCAATCCTGAGACTAGACCTTGGCCCTGAGCCTCTTCTCTTTTGTGCTCCTTTTCTGATTGAATAGCAATACTGAGATGGACTAGCCTCAGAGGTTTGAGAGCTCCAAAGCACCTGGGTCCCTCAGAAAGAGATGGCTGGCAGAAGGAGGAGAGTTCTGCATGGACAGGAGAAGGAGCCCCAAGCCCTGGTCTGGCTTGTTGGGAGACATGGACCTTGTGGAAATTGTTCAAACAGTGAAGATGAAATGTGACTTGCCTAGTCAGTAATCCTACAAGGTGTTTCATGTTTTGATGTTTCAAGAAGTATTAACCTCCTCAGAAATAATGGTATTTATAAGTTATTAATATTTGGTTAACTCTTTATCAATGCATACTAGTGAGTCTTTTATGTTAAGCATTTCTTTTCTGTGGAGGGAATAACTAACTGTCCTATACCCAATTCACATTGTACATTGAGTATCTTTCAACTTCTCCTTTTTTGGGAGGAGATCCTAGACACAAAACAAACTTATGTTTAAAGTGATTCTCCTCAGTTTCTGGTGTGGAGATTGTGATGAAAAAGTCTCCAGGGAAGTCCAAGCACCAGCATTCCTTAGGGCTGAATCTAGTCTGCCTTTATGGGTCTAGACCTAAAGATCCCTTAATAGGTAAAGAGTGAACTCTTCATTTCCCCCCGCCCCACTCCCATCCCATTGGTCATTCTGTGTATGTTGTTATACTTAGGAAAGTAATCAAGGAAGGGACCTCACTAGGTTTATCAAATTTAACCCCATTCCACTCTACCTAGCTTTAACCTAACTCAAAAGAGGCCACAAAGGTACAGCAGGAACCAGAAACATTAAATCACCCTTACAGATTGTATAGAGGAAAGCATATTTTAAAAGATAAATGAGATATTAGATAGGGAAGTAGTGTGGATTAATGGAAAAAATACTTGGCCCAAAATAAGGAGACTTGTCAGCTAGTCTCTTTTCCATCACTAACCAACTATGTCTCTTTACCTCTCATGCCATTGTTTGCTCATCTGGAACTGAAAGGTAATGTTCTAATTTGGCAAAGTGAATTCTGCAAAATTTTAATTTAATTAAGAATCAACACTAAAAAATAAACAGACAAAAATAAGAAGAAACCAACTTATCATACTGCAACATATAAAATGATAAATCAGTTTTTGTGATATAATACAGGTTAATCTAGCCAAAGGTCAACTGGTTGATAACCCCAGTGGTAGATAGGAATTCAGAGAGCAGATTTCAATGATAGTGAGTGATACAGGAAGAACTGTGTCATTGCTTGTAGTAGAAATAAACTAGGAACAAAACGGACACCAAGTGTGATGAAATATTCTTACACTATAAGAAAGTAAGAATGGAGAATTCCATGAGCCCCTGCTCTTTCAGCTTTTCCCTATGCTCCCTAGAAAGTGCTGCTAGATCTCTCTGTGGGGTCAAAATGACAAATCAGTCAGACAAGAAAGTGGAGTGCTACCCCTGAGAAGAGAAAAAAGCCCATGACAGCAATAGCATGTAAACCCCCCTGCCCTGAGAAGCCTATAATATTACCAAATTCCTAGAAGAGCATCCTGGTGAAAATGTTCTGAGAGAGCAAGCTGGAGGTGATACTACTGGAAATCTGAGGATGTAGGGCATTCCATAGATGCCTGGGAATTACCAAAGACATGCATTATTAGGGAACTTCATTCAGATGAGAGAGAAAGAGAGGGAAGGAAGGAAGGAAGGAAGGAAGGAAGGAAGGAAGGAAGGAAGGAAGGAAGGAAGGAAGGAAGGAAGGAAGGAAGGAAGGAGGGAAGGAGGGAGGGAAGGAAGGAGGGAGGGAAGGAAGAGAGGAGGGAAGGAAGGAGGGAGGGAAGGAAAGAGGGAAGGAAGGAGGAAGGGAAGAAGGGAGGGAGGGAAGGAGGGAGGAAAGGAAGGAGGGAAGGAAATAGGAAGGGAAGAAGGGAGGGAGGGAAGGAAGGGAGGGAAAGAAAGAAAAAAGCAGATACTGCTATGGCTATCAGTGATCCTAACTCCTGTTGGGGGACCAATTAAACAAACTTGGCAGTCTCTTCTCTTGTGCTTTTGATGCCTTGTTTGCTTCAGTGTGTCAGAATACAAAGCATATTCCAAAAAGGCCAATAAAAGAGACTGACTTAAACTATGAAACTAAGAAGCCGGGCATCATTATCCACTTTACCTAATAGAAACCAGCTTCATTTGCAAAGAGAACTTTAATGTATCCATTTCCTGACCTACTCCTGATGTAAAAACCAAAAGGTGGGCTATCCTTCCCTATGTTTTTCTATACAGAACCCTTTTTCATTCTAGCTGTTTTTGAAATTTGATGCTTCCATTTTGATACTTTAATACTACTTTAACCCCATTAATTTTATTCTTTCTATAAGGAAGCGCAGCATGTTACTGTGTGGTCTTTAAAACTTAGATCATTCATCAAATGTTTGTGTGTGTATCCCCTTTTCTTCACTGACAAAGCTATTACTATAGTTCAGGCCCTCTGCACCTCCCACTGGAACAGTAGTGTCCTAATTGGTCTTCCTTCCTCAACTCCCTCTTCACATTAATCCATCATCCACAAAGCTACCAAAGCGATATTCCTAAAACACAAATCACTTCCTTACTCACTAATTCTGAGAGTTTATTTTTACCTCTAGGATCAAATATAAACCTCTAAGTTTGACTTTTAAAGCTCTTCTCAACGTAGTCCTTCCTATCTTTACAGCCCACTTAAACATTACTTCATCCATGTATGTTATGGTCTAGTCACACTGTCACACAAAATGCTTTACCTTTGCAGGGACTGTCTCCCTTAGTTAGAATATATTCTCTCTCTCTCTCTCTCTCTCTCTCTCTCTCTCTCTCTCTCTCTCT
>NW_027185715.1:1187268-1188674 GCF_028583685.1 Petaurus breviceps papuanus | reverse complement strand
TCTCTCTCTCTCTCTCTCTCTCTCTCTCTCTCTCTCTCTCTCTCTCTTTCTTCCCCTCCTTCCCTCTCTCCTTGTACTCCCCTCTGCTTCCCGAAATCCCTGCTTTACTTTAAAGCACAACTCAATCACCACATATTGCAAGAGGACATTTTACATATACACTAGGCTTTGCTCAGCACTAAAAAGGTATTTCCTTACCACGCAGTAAGAAGACAGAAAAGCATCAGAGAATACCTGCACAGGCTCTAAAGAGGTCAGGAATCCTCATTACTCATTCTCAGATTCAAGGTCTTCAAGTATCCACATTGGTTGGCACCAAGAAGGGTAGATTGCCCATGCTCAAAGGACTGGGCCCTCATCCGTCAGTCCTCACCTGCGACACATAAAGCATAAGCATTTAATATAATGCTTGTTGTACTAAATTGAATTAAATGTTGTTCATATACTAGGCACTCAAGGAATATTTGTTGAATGAATTTCAGGACCTGCCAAGTGTGCTACGTTGGTATAAATCCTGGAACTGGTTTTTGCCTTAGCAGAAACCATGAATGTTATTCATTTAAGAACACTTCCCAGTCTCCCCATCCCCCAGGTATCAGAGAGACACTGAAAAACAAGTCAGTTATTTTCAGGTCTGAATTCTCTTCCTTCTTCTCCTTCCTCCCCAACATGGAGAAAGCAAGAAAAACAAACCTCATTACAAACACGTATAGGCAAGCAAAACAAATTCCCACATTCACTAGGGTCAAAAACGTGTGTGTGTGTCTGTGTGTATTTTATGATCTAGCTGGAGATGGGAATTATTTTGTCATGAATCTTTTGGAATCATGGTTAGGCATTGCCAAAAAACATTGGTCAAGCTCTCTCTGCCTTGCCAAACTAATTTTCTCCCATTGTTCTAATTAGCATCTCTATGTAAATGACTCCGAAATGTGCCTAGAGGGAGATAATATACCAAAATAATAATGATAATGATAATGATAATTGTGCCTAAAAGAGATGTATATACATGGAAGGCAATCCCAATAGGAAACCAAGGCTTGTTGAATTGGTGTAAATGAGGGCAGACATTCACCAGTTCTAATGGCCTTGGGCAGGGCAAGTGTGGGGCACTTGACATTTCAGGGGGCCATTATGCAGCGAGGGGGAAAAAGGGAGGCAAAAGTCCCTACTCTGGGACTCCATGTAAGTCTAGCCCAACACTGGGCAGGATAGAAAAGTGGGAAGGGGCAGAGGAAAAGGAAGACTGCCCTGCCCAGTGACTGCAAACAGAAAAGACTCCATCAGGAGCAGACTGGAATCATCGAGAGAAGAGGAAAAGCCCAGCAGAGACACAAGGTTTTGGATACCTTCCTGGTTTGGGTCTGCTTGATGTGACCTCACACTATGACATTAGTGATCCTTGA
>NW_027185715.1:1169135-1182268 GCF_028583685.1 Petaurus breviceps papuanus | reverse complement strand
TCAAAGGAGGGTCACCAACTTTTCATTAACATGCATGCTTAACTAGCCTCATGCAAAGTACCTGACACACCCCACATAGAATTAGAGCCTCATTATCTGATAGTGGGGTGCATGTAGCTCATGTTGGTGGGAGGAGGAAACATCTATGTAATGGACATGTCAGAAAGATTGTAAACCAGAAGAGCTGAGACCAATCCCAGTTCTGAAGGGAGGAACAAGGCAGGAAATTTGAATGGAAGCAGAATAAAAGGCTTGCATTTCTGATTCTCTGTAGTCTTTTGAAGAGGCTACCCATTTATTCAGGACAGAATAAATGTAAAACAAAGATAATGAAAACCGCCCTGGCTCTCCAACAAGTATTGTTTATTTCTAGACTGAGTATATTTCTAACATGATACACTCAAATCTTTGCTTTGGGAAAATCACTTTTATGACTGAATGGAAGATGTATTGGAGTCGGGAGAGACTTGAGGCAGGCGATTGCAGGTGATTGCAACAGTCCAAGTGTGAGGTGATGAGGGCATAGATGGCAGTGTCAGAGTAGAGAAGGGGACATATGTGAGAAAAGTGATGAAGGTAAAATTGACAGGTCTTAGCAGTGATTCAGATATGAGTGTAAGAGAGGGTAAGGGGTCAAGGATGACACTTAGGTTTCAAGCCTGGATAACTGGGAGGATAGTGATGCCATCAACAGTAATAGCAAAATTCAGAAGAAGGGAGTGTTTAGGGAAAAGTTATTTCGTTCACTTCTAAACATATTGAGTTTAAGGTGTCTATGGCACATCTACTTTGAAGGGTCCAAAAAGGGATTGGAATTGTGAGTCTGGAGTTCAGGAAAGAGGTGTAACTGGATAAGGAGATAGGAGAATTATCAACATAGAGAAGATAATTTAATCCGTTCGAACTGATGAGTTCATGAAGATGACAAGGGGGGTGATATGTGTTTCAGGGGCTCTAATGATCAGAGTCCCTGCTGGGAAGTCTGGAATGAATTCACAGGACCCAAGCAACCTTTTAAGTCAGGATTGTAAGAGTTTATTGTTACACTTTACAGCGGACAAGAGTTCTTAGGGAACCTGCAAACTTAAAGAAGTCATAGGTATAGTTTATAAAGAGTTACAATAGTAAATCAGATGTCAATTATGCTAACTAGGTGAGTAAGGGTGGGATGAGGGAGGACTTAAGGAGTGGTCAGTGCTTAAAGGAACATGCACTTTTATCATCTACTGCAAAGGCATATTGCCCATAATAGTCCAAAGGGGGGCTACATGGAGGTGTGATTTTAGGCTTGAAACATCACTAAGTCAGCTAGCAGCCAGGGATGACTGAGAAGTGCCTAGTCTGCCACCCATCAGTGTCATGTTTGACAAGATGTATATTGGGAACCAAGGCTAACTGGGATTCAGGATGTGTATAATTGGCTGAGGAGTTAACTTACAGATAGTGCACTAAAGGATACATAGGTGCAGCTAGCCATTATACTAGGGGGAGATAATATTTGCCTAAGCTCAAAAGTTTATAGATGGTTTAGTGAAGGATTCATAGGTGTAAGCTTGTTATTGTACCAAGAAGAGATAAACAGTTCATGAACTGTTACTGGGCAGAGTGCTGGCAGGGGACAAGGGGCCAACTTAATGATCTGAGGTGGCCGGGGGGAGAATGTGATTTTACAAACTGGTTTTGCAAATTGATTTTACAAACTGATGTTACAAACATAGACATCCCAAGCACCCCATCAAAGTGAAGTAGAACAAAGGGAGAATATGATACATGCCTTGAAGAACATCCATCCTTATGGGTGTTCTTTTCTTTAAGATTTGTTGGGATCTCACTCCCAACTCCGGCCGTGTCTTACCTTATTCCCGGTCTTTGGACGTCTCCGGCTTCTTGTCTCCAAGAAGAATTTACCCCCACAGAACACCCAGGACACAGAAAGTATGATGCAAAGCTGTTTATTCGGTTACATCTTAACTGCACGGCAAGCAAACAGGAAGCGGAACTAACTTCCTCTATCTCCCCTATTTATAAACCTTGCAGGGCATGCCTTACAGGGGCCAATCATGTTCTTTCCCAAGTACATCGTATGAGACAAAGGAGCAAAGTCCTTCACAGAAGTCCTTTAGGCACTGCCACGCAGAGTATTACTCTCGAGTCACTGTGCCCAAAACTTCCTTGTCCCTGGTTCGTCAACCCCCAGGCAAAGCTGTCCCAACAACCTCAGAAAGCCACGTGCACCCCCTCTGGCCGCCACCCCGCCACACGACATGTGGGAGCCAATCACGCACTCTCCCGAGGGCAGGGCAAAGGAGTATGTGTTAAGAGGAGTCCGTGTTTATGGGGCACGCTCAATGCCATGTCGGCCTTTCCCAACCCAGCAGAGTCGGCCTCCACATCTCCAAGCTCCTGCCTCTCAGAGGTCACGCGCACCCCCTCCGACATATTGTGACTGCCGCAGTGTCTCTCACACTCGCGGCTCTATCAAAGATTAATTTTACTTCTCTTTTTATTTGGAGGGGGGAAAGTAGGGCAATTGGGGTTGTGACTTAACCAAGGTCACACAAATAGTGTTAAGAGTCTGAGGTGGTATATGAACTCAGGTCCTCCTGATTCCAGGACCAGTGCTCTATTCACATCACCACCTAGCTTCCCCATATGGAGCATGATCTTGATGAATAATCAGCAAAGAGAACTAAGAAGATGGGAAAAGAACTAGAAGAGAGTAGTGTCCAGAAAACGCAGATAGGTGAGGGTGGTTAACAACAGTGTCAAAGGCCACTTGTCTTGAGAGGTCAAGAAGGGAAAAAATGGTGAAAAGGCCACAAAATTTGGCAATTAAGTGATCAGTAATTTTGGAGAGAACAATTTCAGTTGAATGATGAGATTGAAAGCCAGACAACTGCAAATTAAGAAAAAAGGAGGAGGAAGGAAAATGGAGGCATCCACTCTAGATGATCTCAAAAATATTATCCACGAAAGGTAGGAAAGATATGAGACAAAAGATAGTGGGGCTAGCCAGATCAAGCGGATATTTTTGAGCATGGGGAAGGAATGGACATATTTATGGGCAATAGGGAATCAGCCAGTAAACACAGAGGGATTGAAGAAAAGTGAGAGAATAGGGATGATACAGGGCACAATCTACTGGAGACGACAAGATGGAATTCGAGCATTTGTGTATAGACAGGGTTTGCCTTGGCAAGGAAAGGAAACACTTCCTCATATGAGACTGGGGTGAAGGAAAAGATTGTGGCAGAAAGCATCTAGGTGACATGAGATGAGGAAGAAAAGAGATGAAGGATCTCTGAGTGTCAAATTCTGGAGGGAAAGTGGCGGAAGGGGTGCCATGGGAGAATGGAAGAAGGATAAAGGAAAAGAAGGGGCATATCCTAGAGGGTGGTAGACAACAGAATTTTGATTGGGTAATGAATATGAACTGGGTGAATCTCCAAGAGTTTACTTAGCACTGGTGGTAGAGGGAAAGATTAGAAAAGGTGATAGAGAACAAGGAGTCACACAATTCCCCC
Organism: Petaurus breviceps papuanus; assembly: GCF_028583685.1. NCBI lineage: Eukaryota > Metazoa > Chordata > Mammalia > Diprotodontia > Petauridae > Petaurus > Petaurus breviceps. The sequence continues at coordinate 1,178,744 of NW_027185715.1, read as the reverse complement.
ACCTTGACCTGTAAGTTGGGGAGAAAGAGTGAAAGGGCAACCAGTGCCAGGAAAGATGGTCATGGAGGCTGTGTCATCAGTAGGGAGTCAAGTAACAGTGAGAGCCAAAAAGGAAAGATTTGAGATGAAAACAAGTTTGTTATTTATGGAGCAGACATTCCAAAGAGCAAAATGGAAGGAACTGGTCACTTTAGAGGGGGACATTAAGAAGGCTGAATTGAAGAGGGTAGGAATAAGTGTGTGAGGGATAAAGAATAGAGTTTGAAGAATAATATCTGGAGGTTCAAAAGAACTGAAATGGAGAAGACTTGACCTGGTGGGAGTTTGTTGATGAGTTCTGGGAGGCTATCAACATCCCTAAGGGTTCAGTCTCAGGGTGGAGTGCTCTCAGGGAATGGGAGAACTCAATTAGGACCACAATGAAATAAAACTGTCTTTTTCTCCTTCCCAGGAGGAAGCCAGACCAGGCCAGGAGATGGGCAGCAGGTAGAACCATGTTTTTCTCCTTAGGCAGGCACTGAGATTTCTAAGCTACAGCCTTGCTCAGATCCTTGTATTCTGCATCGTATTTGACTTCTGACCATCGGTCTGGTTGCTAACAACCAGCAGCTTATCTCGACTTCTAACAACTCTCTGACCGTGGGCTGTTTATCATCTTCTAGGTATGTCCCTAGGTCAGGCCTCTTTAAGATATATAGTTTTGCCTTGCTGTTAATAAGCCCAACTCATCAACCCAACCAATGAACTCATCACAATCCATGGTCTTGAGTATGATAGTGAATCAACCCACAATACTTAAAATCAACAAGAAAGTTTATTTGCTGCCAGTATTTCACAGTATTGGTCATTATATTCAACAACAAATTATCATTTTAGCATTAAGTAGGTTTTTTAACCAAACACCCCATTAATCTATTTAGTAAGGTTTCTAGAAACTTCAACCAACAGAACATAGATTCTAAACTATAAGTAAACAAAAATGGCCTCTCAGAAGTCCATGCATTTTGTTCTACAGAAGAGGCAAAATATAGACTTTGGCCCTAATCCTGGCTAAGAATTGCTTAAGAATTATCTGTAAAATCAGGCTTGCTGATTTAACAACTTTTGTTAACTGGGAACTAAAATTTTCCATTTGTCTTAGATTGTATTCAGAGTTATTAAGAAAAAAGGATCATGTTCAACAAAAGATTATAATAATGATTATTTTCACAATAGCATTTATAAAACACTTTAAGGTTTGCAAGTTACTTTAGAAATATTTAATCTTCACAAAAGTCCTTGGAAGTAGGTGTTATTATTATTCCCCTTTTAGGGATAAGAAAACTAAGGCAGACAGGGGTGGTAGCTTGTCTGGGTTCACACAGCTAGTAAGTGTATGACATTGGATTTGGACTCAAATCTGCCTGACTCAACATACTATGTTTATTAAAGCAGATAAATGTGCCCTATATTTTGGGAAGATTTTTATTTTTAAATCACTTTGTCATTTTGGTCTATAAAAGAGAAAGTTTCCATTTTCTGGAAAATTGACTCATGTAGAATGCTTCGTTCCCTAGTGATTCCAGATAAATGAGGCATTTAACAACTCCTTCACAAAGGATGAAGATGGTAACCAAACCTTACAAAGAGTAAATTTATTTTAAAAAACTAAAGAGATTATCAAATCTCATCGTGTTTAGTTGCACAAGTCACTTTTCCAATACATCTTTAGACAGCACGTGCAGCTTTATGATTTGGAGACAAAATATAATCCAACAGTACTGTGGGCAAATAGGATATAGGAATAAAAAAGAATTGGGCATCCCAGCCAGCTGAGTAGCGATATCGAGGGTAAGAGGATGTCAGAGCATGTTCCATACAATCAGTTACCAGGTGCAAATTTGTGTTACTATTTTGTAATGACTCTTTGCCAGAGGTAAGAGCTGTAAGCAAAAAAGGAAAAAGTGGTTAGTTTTTTTTGTTCCTCACTATTTCAGTCTAAAATCCAATGGCACAATTTTATAGAAATCCAAATATAACCAACAGAAGGCCCCTACAAATACAGATAATTTGTGTCTTTAGACAAATCTATGGACAATTACAGCATTCATTCGGCATTTGAAGGAAATTGATTCAATTTCTTCAAAATGACCGAAAACTTAAACTTTGAAACATGGGCAACCTTCCTTTTATAAGCAAAAAAAAAAAACATCAATAATATGTCTTCCATAAATAGAAGTAATATCCAGCATTAATAGAATGCATTTTAATGCTGGCTATGTATTTTGCACATATCTTGTTTAATTCTCACAACAACCCTGTAAGGTAGATGGCAATATTCCATTTTATAAAAAATGAGATAGGGGAGAGGGTGGATATTAGGATTCAAAGGCAAAAATGTAACAATCCCTTCCCTCAAGAAGCTAACATTCTCTTGGGGGAGGTGAAATATATATATTCAAAAAATGAGATTATAAGTAAAGTGATTTGCCCATAGCCATACAGCTAAGTAAGAGTCTGAAGTCTTCCAAAGTCTAAATCCAGAATTCTTTCTACTATGTAACCTAGCTGATACCCTAAGTCCCCAAACAAAATCAACTATTTTCTTATTGACTTGCAAATCAAAGATATGTTCCCAGAGGGAAAAATAAACAAAATAAAAATCCTAATGAAGTGAATTGAAAACTTGTAGTGTGGAAAGGTAGCCAACCCCTGGTATGCTGGAGATCGAGACAAAAGGAAGTTAGGAAAGATTGTAAGATAGAATGGGAAGAACACTAGTTCTTTGATCAAGGAACCTGGGTTCAAGTCCCATCACTGCTGCCTATGTGGCCCTAGACAAGTCACTTTACTTCTTGGGGGTCTCAATTGCCTCATCTGTAAAATAGAAGAATTGGTCTCAATTGGTTCCACCCAACTTTAAAAGCTATGAGTCTATACTGGGATTCTGAGTCCCAAATTAGTACTTCATATTTCCTTTGGGGCATGTTCCTGCCTCTGAGATATCCTTTCCATAACTGATTACCAACTCTACCCTCATCAGATGTCAGGGTTTTGTTTTATACCTAGAGCAAAGGTGTCCAACACAAGGTTCCTGGCCCAGTATAGGGCCCATAATCCCCAAGCACCACCAAAACATATTAAAATAGTATTAGAAAATATTAAACAAAATAAATATAATAAAACATGGATAATGTTACATGTTAAAACTAAGTCAATAGACAGACTACAAGGATCTTTATGTAGAGTCAGTGACATTTGTTTCTATTTTAATTTAGTATCAACAGCCTCCACAATTCTAGCTCCCAGAACTTTACTCTCTTCTCCTTCTTTAATCTACAGTATCACATTTTATTAGTCGAGGCCAACAGCCAGCTCCTGCCTACAAGGCCTCAGATAGTATAAAAATTCCTGCCTACTTGGTTAATTTTATACATTAAAAATATTCATGTGGGGGCGGAGCCAAGATGGCTGCATAGAAGCAGGAAAACTCCCTGAGTTCTCCCATAACCACCTCAAATACCAATAAAATATGACTCTAAACAAATTTTAGAGCTACAGAACCCACAAAGTGACAGAGAGAAACAAATCTCCCACTGAAGGCACCACAGCAGGCTGGCAGAAAGGGTTCATAACAGCAGCACTGAGTGCAGAGCCCAGTATCGTGTGAGCCCATGGTTTAGCCCAGAGCAGCAACGGCTGGAGTGGATCTCAAGAGAGTGGATCCCCAGCAGCTGTGGTGGTTTCCGGAAATATCAACCCATAAATGCCAAAGACAAAGTAAAAGGTCAGTGTAGAACTCTGTTGGAACTGGTGGGATATAGAGGTGTGGTCTGGCCTCTGCCTCTGGAGAGAGAAGCCAAGGAGGTAAGGTGTTGCAGCTGCAGCCATGTGGCTATTTCAAGTGCCCCTAGCCTGCAGAATGTAGGTGCACCAAATGACCATTCAGAGGGTAATTGTTTTTGCTTTACCCTTCTTGAATACATATCTCAGTCTTGGGAGGTGGTACTGAGGTGTGTGACCAGTGAGCCAGAGAGTGTGCAGGCTGTAGAGACGGTGCCCTCCTAATAGCTCGAGAAGCTGTGAAAACCCCAGCTATTTGGTAAAAAGCTCTCCCCTCTGGAAGCAAAGTTCTACTGTGACAAAGAGCTCAAAAGTCAAGTAATTGAGTGGCAACATGAGCAAGCAAAGCAAGCACAGCAATCCAACTTTAGATTCCTTTTCTGGGGAAGAAAAGGATCAAAGCATAGAACCAGAGGAAGACAATGAATTCAGAATTCCTGCACCAAAAACTTCCGAGAAAAATATGAACTGCTATAGGCCATGGAGGAGCTCAAGAAAGATTTTGAAAATGAAGTAAGAAAAGTAGAGGAAAATGGGGAAGAGAAATGAGAATGATGTAAGAAAATCATGAAAAGGGAGTCAACAACCTGATTGAAGAAAATAACACCTAAAAATAGATTAACTCAAATGGCAAAAGAGGCCAAAAAAGTCAATGAGGAGATGCCTTAAAAAGCCAAATTTGCCAGATGGAAAAAGAATCTCAAAAGTCCACTGAAGGGAATCATTCCTTCAGAATTAGATTGGAGAAAATAGAAGGTAATGAATTTATGAGAAATCAATATACTATAAAACAGATTCAAACCAATGAAAAAATAGAAGGCAATGTGAAATATCTCGCTGGAAGAACCACTGACCTGGAAAATAGACCAAGGAGAGATAATTTAAAAATTATTGGACTGCCTGAAAGACATGATCAAAAAAAGAACCTAGAAACCATCCTTCAAAAATTCTCAAGGAAAGTTGCCCTGGTATTTTAGAATCAGAGGGCAAAAGAGAAATTGAAAGAATTCACCAATCACTTCTTGAAAAAGATGCCAAAAAGAAAACTCCTAGGAATTTTATAGCCAGGTTCCAAAGTTCCCATATCAAGGAGAAAATATTACAAGCAGCAAAGAAACAATTTGAATATTGTGGAAACACAATCAGAATAACACAGGACCTAGCAACTTCTATATTAAGGGATCAAAAGGCTTGGAATATGATATTCCAGAGGTCAAAGGATCTAGGATTAAAACCAAGAATCACCTACCCAGAAAAACTGAGTATCATGTTTCAGGGGAAAATATGATCATTCAATGAAATAGAGAACTTTCAAGCATTCTTGATGAAAAAAAACAGAGCTGAATAGAATATTTGACATTCAGATACAAGAAGCATGAGAAGGTAAACAGGGAAAAGAAATCATAAGTAACTTATCAAAATTGAACTATTTACATTCCTACATGGAAAAACAATAATTGTAACTTATGAAACTTTTCTCAGTATGAGAATAGTTGAAGGAAATGTAAATGTGTGTGTGTATATATATGTATACACACATATATATACATACATACATATATGTCTATATAGGAGGGTATATGGGCATATGAATACATATTTTAGTGTGTGTATATATGTGTACAGGTATACATATACAGAGGGTACAGGACCAATTTAATAGGAAAGGATGATACTTAAAAGGTGAAATTGAGAGGTAAAAGAGGAATATAATGAGAGGAGATGGAGAGAGAATGGGGTAAATTATCTCATATAAAAGAGGCAAGGTAAAATTGTTACTGTGGAGGGGAAGAACAGGAAGGCAAAAGGGAATGGGTCAACCTTACTCTCACTGAATTTGGCTTAGGGAGGGAATGACATATACACTAAATAGGGTATCTCACCTACAGGAGAGTAGGGGGGAAGGGAATGAAAGGAGGGATGATAGAGGGGAGGGAAGGGTGGGAGGAAGGGTAGTTAGAAGCACACTTTTGAAAAGGGATAGGGTCAAAGTAGGGAATAGAACAAGTGGGGGGGGGCAGGATAAGAGGGAGGGAAATATAGTCAGTCTTTCAAAATATATTCACTATGGAAATGTTTTGCATAACAAAAATGTACAACCTATATTGAACTGCTTATCTTCCCAGTAAGGGTGGGTGATGAAGAAGGAAGGGAAGTAATCTGGAATTCAAAGTTTTAAACTCAAAAATTTGAAAAATATTATTAGTATTATTAATTTTTACACGCAACTGGGAAATAAGATATACTGGCACTAGGATATGGAGATCCATCTTGCCCTACCAGAAAGTTGGAGGGGGGATGGTGGGTGACATAGCAGAGAGCAGATTGGGGGAAGGGGTATTCAGCGGAATTGCTGTTTTGGGGTGGTGTGTAGGGGAAAGACGGGGAGAATATTTGTAACTCAAAATCTTGTGGAAATGAATGATGTAAACTAAAAATAAACACAAATTTAATTTTTAAAAATTAGCATGCAAAAAAATATTCATGTGACCAGTTTTGTTCAAAATGAATTATATGTACAATCACTACTTAGGAACTCTTCTTTCTCCCACCCTCCCCCTCAATATAAGCAGTAATTTTCATATTTACAAACACTGTTATGATTGAAGAGTATGTGTTTAAAGATTCCTCTGTTTTACAGTTTTTTGACTAAATCAAAGCATTTGATTCACAAAACATAAGGTTGTCTTTTAAGACAGACTCTCTACCATGAAAGTGTTAAGACAATAAATCATTCTTTCATAGGTACTGCAACAGAGACCATGATGATGATGCTCTGATTACTTATGTCAAGTGAGGCACAAAACCTTTGGAGAAATGGATTCAAATATGCACTTTTCTACTTTCATTCTAAGAAACTTAAACTGAACGTTCCCAGGCCTCAGATTCTTCATCTGTGAGAGCCTTAGAAATGTGGCTTCCCCTTAGCAGATCCCAAATAGGCCCCACTGCCTCCTCCTCTTCCTCAGGCAACACTACATACAGACCCAGCACCAAAGGGAATAGAATTTCTTCCAATCTCCTCCATTCTCAAGTCAACTTGGCAGGCAGGCAATGTGTGGTGTAGGTGGGAGACCACTGTACCCTGTGGTATAGTTGGAAGTGCTTAGCATACCCAGAAGACGCAGATTCAAATTCTGCCTCTGATATTTCTGAACTGTGTGACCTCAGGTGAATCATTTAAACTTTCTTAGTCTCCATTCCCTCGTGTATAAAAGAGGGATAATAATAATACCCTAGTACTGACATTATTGAGAGGATCAAATGAGATAATATATGTAGTCTTTGCAAAGCATGATGTGAAACAAAGGTTAGAAATAGGTCAAGGGAAAGTATGTTGGGATTCTGTTCTGTGGAGCTAGATCTGCATCCCTCATTTGTTTCTCAACTACCTGTGAGACCTTGGAAACATATTCTTTGGGCCTCAGGTTTCTCACCTATAAAATGAGGGAGTCAGACTAGGTGGACTCTAAAACCATCATCCTATGACCTGTAAAGTTCTGTTATATGGTTTCAGAAAAACCTGAGAAGAAATATGTGAACTGATACAAAGTAAAGTGAGAACCAGGAGATCATTATACATAGTAACAGTAATATTATACAATGACCAACTGTGAATGACATAGCTGTTCTGAGCAATACAATGATATAAGACAATTCTGAAGTACTTATGATGAAAATGCTATAAGAACTGATGAGCTCAATGATCTTAGGCGTGGAAAGCCCTGAATGAAATGTTGAAGAGCAAAGTGAGCAGAACTAAGAGAACATTGTATATAGTAATAGCAATGTTGTTTAAAGAACAGCTCTGAGCAACTAAGTCATTTTGACTATTATAAACACACAAACTAAAAATAAAGACATATGAAGAGATACTATCTGCATCTGGAGAAAGAACTGAAAAATAAAAGTATATGTAGAATAATTTTACATATATACATATATATATACCTATTTATATCTAATGGTGACCATCTCCAGGGTGGGAGGGAAGAAAAAAAAATGAAAAGCAATTCACATGATAACTTTATTGTACAGTTACAAGGAATAGCAAGTTGTATATAATGGATTTTCAGTTTCATGGGCAATTTTCTTTTTTATTATTCTATGTTATGGAAATTCCTGTTCTACTCCATAAATTAAAAATAATTTTTTTTAATTCTATCAGTCTCCAGAGAAAGAACTGATGGAATATGAATGCAGATTAAAGCATACTTTTTATAACTTTATTTTTCTAGGGTTTTCCTTTTTTTAATCTTTGTTCTCTTTTGCCTGATAGCTAATAAGGAAATGTGTTTTATATGATTTCACATATATAATTTATATCAAAGTGTTTGCCTTCTCAAGGAAGGGAGAGGGAAGGGAGCGAATTTAGAATTCAAAAACTGTAAGAAAAAAAAGAATATTAAAATTGTTGTTACATGTAACTGTGAAAAAATAAAAACATTCTTTTTTAAAAGATAAAAAGGGAAGGGTAGTATGGAATAAGGGTAGAAGAGAGAAGCTTGGAAATAAGATATGAAGAAACTAAAAAAAAAATAAAATAAAGTACTAAGTTTGAGTTATGAGGAGTAGTATTGAAAGATTTGTTCTCAGAGGATTTGTTATTCAAGATATCACCATTCATATAATCCTAAAGGCTACACAAGCATATATTTCCTGCTGTCCTACTCAAAGACATTCTTATAAATGTCAGAATTTATCCTTTTATTTTCCCCTCACAGAACACACCATCTCAATCAAAAGAGACAAACTCACTTTTATCAAAGAATTCTTGTCCATAGTTTTCTTTGATCTCCACTGAACCTTTATTCCAAGACCTTTTTAAATTCTCCTGGTGCTTCTGAATATCTGCCATGTTGGTTTTGAAATAGCCGGGTTCAATTATGCAGACTTTCACCCCAAAAGGTTGAATATCCATCCTGAAACAGATCCACCCAAGTTAACACAATGGTTTAAACACACCCTCAATTTTAATGTTCATAGAGAGAAAATACAAATTAGTCAAAAACTTGTGAAATCTTTCTATAGGGTTGAAGGTGACGTTAGAGGTTATGTAGTCCAGCTGTGTCAAACTCAAGCAGAAACAGATCCCTGCCGGTTGCAGATGAACTTAGATAACTTTGGTCAAATCCCTGCTCTGAGACTCAGCAGCTAGCTAGGTGGCTCCTGGTTAAGTCTTTTAACTTCTTTGAAAACCTGCTTCCTCATCTGCAAAATGAGGCTAATAATATTCCCATGAGTATTTACTTCTCCCTTACCTGAGGGTGATCTTCCAAAAGCTATCTACTTACCTTGGGGATAGCAGGCTAGATTTCTCTCTCAAAGAGCAAGCCTTAAATTCAATTTACTCTAGATCTCATGTATTAAGCAACAATAGGTCCATGACCAAGCACCCTTTAATGGTTATTTTTGGGGGCCTCCTGGCTCAGAGTGAATGTAAATAGTAATGCTTTCTCTTTTGGCCTGCAACCCCTAGGGTCTTCCCCTCCCAGTTTGATTTTTTTTTTAATTAAAGGGGTCAACCCTTTTATCACTTTTTGAAGAGCTCTATTCACTGAATAGGCATTGCCTCACTCAAAGTGAGAACTAGAGGCAAAAGAGAATTCTTGCCCTCAAGAAACTCGCAGTCTAATGAGGGAGACCACAGGTCCACAACTATGTACAAACTCCCCCAACCAGTCTCTTACTATTGATTAATTCACATAAAAATATTTCTTAATTATCTTTTGTATGCAAGGTGCATGGCCTAGTGAATAGAGAACTGCCCTTAGAATCAGGAAGACC
>NW_027185715.1:1128360-1169125 GCF_028583685.1 Petaurus breviceps papuanus | reverse complement strand
GTATAGATACATATGTGAGTGTGTGCATATATGTGTACATGTATACATAGAAAGAGGGCATAGGATCAGTTGAATATGAAGGGATGATATCTAAAAAATAAAATTAAGATATAAGAGAGGAATATAATGAGAGGAGAAAGGGAGAGATAGAATAGGGTAAATTACCTCATAAAAGTGGCAAGAGAAAACTGTTACAAGGGGGGGGGGAAGAACAGGAAATCAAAAGGGAATGAGTCAACCTTACTCTCATTGAATTTGGCTTAAGGAGGGAATAATGTTCACAACAAATTGGCTATCTTATCTACAGGAAAGAAAGGAAGAAGGGGATAAGAGGGGAGATGATAGAAGGGAGGGTGGATTGGAGGGGAGGGTAGTTAGAAGCACACACTTATTAAAAGGGACAGGGTCAAAGTAGAAAATACAATAAGTGTGGGGCGGTATAAGAAGGAGGGAAATATAGTCATTCTTTCACAATATAGCTACTATGGAAATGTTTTTGCATAATTACACATATATAATCTATATTGAATCACTTTTCCTCCCAGTAGGTGTGGGTGATGAGGAAAGAAGGGAAAGAAACTGGAAATCAAAGTTTTAAAATCAAATGTTAAAAAAATATTTATACATATATTTTTTACACACAACTGGAAAATAAGATATACAGGCACTGGAATATACAAATCCATCTTGCCCTATTATGAAACCAAAAGGGGAATGGGGGAGGATATAAGAGAGAGCATATTGGAGGAAGGGGTATTCAGTAGAATCGCTATTTTGGGGTGGGGGTAGGGGAAAGATGGGGAGAAAATTTATAACTAAAAATCTTGTGGAAATGAATGTTAAAAACTAAAAATAAATAAATAAAACAATTTTTTTAAATAATGTAAATAAATAAAAATAAAACTCTATACATGCTATTATTACTTTCATCGCTCTGACTTAAAAGAATATCACCTTAAGGAAATAAAGGAATGTGTCAATTTTTGCAATGGTTCTCAAACCTTCTCTCAAATAACGTTTTAGAAAATTTAAATGTCAGTCAACTAACTGAGCAAATTTAGTAACTGCCTACTATGTTCTAGGTAGAAAAGTAAATGGTGCAGTGGATAAAGCACCAAGCCTGGACTCAGGAAGATCTCAGTTAAGATCCAACCTCAGAAGCTTGCTAATTGCGTGACCTTGGACAAGTCACTTAACCTCTATTTGCCTCAGTTCCTCATTTGTAAAATGGGGACACACTGGAGAAAGAAATGGCAAACCACTCTACTATATTTGCCAAGAAAACCCCCTGGACTTGTCCATGAGTAGAGTTAGACACAACTGAATGACTGAAACAACAACAGTGTTCCAGGCTCTGTGTTTGGCACTGAGGATACAAGAAGAGCCAAAAGAGAGTCCCTGCGCTAGAGAAACTCACAGTCTAGAGGGGCAGACAATATGCAAACAACTCCATACAAGCTGTATATAGGAAACAATCAATAGGGTAGGCACTAAAATTAAGAGGAATCTAGAAAGGAATCCTGATCCTGTAGAAGGTAGGATTCTTGCTGAGATTTATTCCTGGGAAACCAAGAGACAGAGATAAGGAGGGACAGCATCCCAAGCATGGGATAAAGCCAGAGAAAAAGCCCAGAGCCAAGAGACAGAGTGTCCTGTTTGTGGAACACTGGTGACAGATATATGATTATGTATGTATTCACTTAAGGTATACAATGCTTCAATCTGACCACAACCTCCATGGGAAAATACAAATATGCTTGGAATACTCAGTCTTAGGAGAAAATGTAGACCTCTTGCTAAGGATCACTCCTCTACTTGTGTCTGTGATCCCATCTCCTCTAGGATTGTGCCTTTTTTATCATTCCCTCTCTTTCCTTAATTTTCAATTTTTCCTTATCCAATGGCTCCTTCCCTTTTGCTTACAAATATGCAATGCAATCTACCTCCCTCATCCTTAAAAATCATGTCATTTGATTTTCTTCTTGTTGCTGCTGGGTTGTTCGGTAGTGTTCTACTCTTCAGAACCCCATGGATCATAGCATGCCAGGCCCTTCTATCCTCCACTTTCTCTTGGAGTCTGTCCAAGTTCATGTTCCTTGTTTCTATGACACTATGTATCCATCTCATCCTCTTCCATCCCCTTTCCCTTTTGCCTTCATTCTTTCCCAAAATCAGGGTCTTTTCCAATGAATCCTATCTTCTCATTATGTGGCCAATGCATTTAAGCTTCAACTTAAGTATTTGACGTTCTGGTGAAAAGCCTGAATTAATTTCTTTAAGTATTGACTGATTTCACCTCCTTGCTGTCCAAGGGAGGCTCAAAAATCTTCCCCAGAACCAAAATTTGAAAGTGTCAATTCTGAGGCGCTCAGCATTCTTTAGAATCCAATTTTCAAAGCCATCCATTACTACTAGAAAACCATAGCTTTGACTATACGGACCTTCATCAGCAAAATGATTTCTCCTCTTTTTAGTATGCCATCCAGATTTTCCGTAACCTTTCTTCCAAGGAGCAAGCATCTTTTAATTTCATTTGATCTTACTATCCCCTAAAGTCATCGTCCTATCTCCTTCCTCCCTTTTAAAAATGAAACTGATAGAAAAATGCATCTGCCCTCATCCCTTCCACTTTCTCATCACTGGCTCACTTCCCAAATCCTTGGGATCTGACTTCCAGCCTTATCAGTCAACTGAAACTGCTCTCTCCAAAAGTACTCATGCTTTCTGAATTGACAAATCCAGTGTCCTTTTTTCAGTCTCCTTCTTGACATATGTCCAGTATTGGGTACTATGTCCAGCACCTACTTCTAGACACTTCCTCCGCCCTGGGTCTTTATGACACTGCTCTCTTCTGGTTCTCATTCTGGTCACTTCTCAGTCTCCTTCATTGCATCACCATACACTTCTCATCCCCTTTGCATCGATGTTCTCCAGGGTTCTGTTGTAGGTGCTCTTCTCTCCCTATTCTCTCTCTTGGTAACCTGTCAGCCCCACTGAGTTCAACCATCATCTCTTTGCAAATGACAGTCACACCTATATGTCCAATCCTAGTTTCTCTTCCTGGCACATAATAAAGGATGAATAAATGGTTGTTGATTGGACTGAACTCCAGGCCCATGTCACCATCTGGACATACTGGACATCTCCAGGTATCTGAATGAGACATCCTGTAAGTCTCTCAAACTCAATACATCCAGAACAAAATTCATTATCATTCTTCCTAAATCCTCTTCTCTTCCTAATCTCCTTATTTCTGTTGAGGGCACCACAATCCTTCTAGTCACCAGTTTCCCAATCCTGAAGACATCCTGAATTCCTCACTTTCACTCTCTTTTCATATCCAATCAGCTGCCACATCTTATCAACTCTACCTTGAAAAGATCTCTTAAATCTATCGCTTTCACTTCATTCCCATGGCAGCTGTCCCAATTTAAAGCCTCATCTATTTGGAGGATTGAGATATTCTCCCTGATCTCTTACCCCTGGGTGGATAGATGGATGTTTGGATGGATAAAGTATAACAATAGTTACCTCAGACAATCTGAAAAAGCTTCTACTCCATACTTGGAACAGCAGTAGGGTGCTGAAAGGAAAGGAAGTCTCCCCAAGATGCTGGAGACATTGACAATCCTCCCCCTGGCTTGCTTCACCATTGGTAGCATGGTCATTGTCACCTCAATTAATCCAATCAGGTTTACATTCAGTGTCTTTAGGAGAATCTCTTTGGTCACGAACTCAGTGCAAACATCATGAAAGATAACTCCTGCATTATTGACGAGCCCCCAGAGTCCTACAAAGATGTAAATCAAAATGGCATGTGCATTAAAATGTAGCATTGGAAAGGGATGTTAAAGAACACCTAGACTTACTATTCTAACCCTAATCAATGTAATGAGAGACAGTAAAGTATAGTAGAGAGAGCCTTGGTGTCAGGAAGGTCTCAGTTTGGGCCCTGCCTCTGATATATATTAGTTGTATGATCATGAACATGATCCTTAAAATCATTAGATTACAAGCTTCTTGAGGGCAGGAACTGTCTTTTGCCTCTTTTTGTATCCTTAGCACTTAATGTAGTACCTAGTACACAGTAGGGGCTTTGTAAGATTTATTGATTGATTGACTGAAAAGTTACTCAACTTCTTAGTTCTAGGCAACTCTAAAAGACTATAATCTACAAATGAATTGCCTGTTTCCATTGGTAGTTTCTACACAAGTGAATCCCCACACAGATGAAATCACAAATCATAGGTTGGCAGAGCCAAGATGACAAAGTGAAAACAGGAACAGTGCATGGCTCTGACACCACACACCTCTAATACCTGTAAAATATGACTCTAAATAAATTTTAGAGCTAGAGAACCCACAAAAATGAAAGACAGAAACAAAACTCCGACTGAAGGCAGCCTAGCAGGCCAGCAGGAAGGGTCTATAATACCAGACTAGGAGCCGAACCCAGCCTTGCATGAGCCACGTGGTCCCAGGTACGGGCCAGTCCCAACCAGGCACCCAGTCTGGGCCAAAGCAGACTTCAGGAGAGTGAATCATCAGCAGCTTTGGCAGTCTCCAAACTTCTCAAATCATAAACCCCAAAGAGAAAAGAAAAGGTCAGTAGGAAACTCTGTTGGAACAGGGTGGTGGAAGAGCAAGGCCCAGCCCTTGCCCCTAGGGTAAGAGGTGGCGTAGACACAGAGGCTGCAGCATGGCTACCTCCAGAGCTCATGGCCTGCAGATTTTAGGGGGATCAAGTGACCATTCAGAGGGTAATTGTTCTTGCTTTGACCTGCTTGGATCTGGATCATGGTCTTGGGATGTGGTTCTGGGCTATATGGCCAGTGTGCCAGAGGTTGGGATGTCTGTAGAGAGGGTACCCTCCTCATAACTCTGACAACATCTGTGAAAACCCCAGTGATTTGGGATATAGTTCTCTGCAGTCTGGAAGCAGAGTTATACCATGGCAAAGAGCTCAAAAGTCAAGTAACTGGCTAGCAAGATGAGCAAGCAGAGGAAGCACAATCTACCTTCTACCATTGGATCCTTTTTGGGGACAAAAAGGACCAAAACATGGAACCAGAAAAAGTCAATGAAGTCAAAACTCCTGCATCAAAAGCTTCCAAGAAAAATATGAGCTGGTTATAGGCCATGGAAGAGCTCAAGAAGAATTTTGAAAATCAAGGAAGAGAAGTGGAGGAAAAATGGGAAAGAGAAATGAGAATGATGCAAGAAAATTATGAAAAGTGAGTCAACAGCCTGCTAAAGGAGACCCAAAAAATACTGAAGAAAATAACATCTTAAAAAATAGACTAACTCAAATGACAAAGGAGGCCCAAGAAGCCAATCAGGAGGAGAATGCCTTAAAAAGTCGAATTGCTCAAACAGAAAAGGCTAGGTGGTGCAGTGAGTAAAGCGCCAGCCCTGGAGACAGGAGAACCCGAGTTCGGTCCCGGCCTCAGACACTTAAAACTCACCAAAAAAAAAAAAACCTAGCCGTGTAACCTTCGGCTTAATCCCAATTGCCCTCCAAAAGGCAAAGAAAATAAAAAGATCCCAAAAAGAAAACTCCTAGGAACTTCATAGCTAAATTCCAGAGTTCCCAGTTCAAGGAGAAAATATTACAAGCCGCCAGGAAGAACAATTTGAGTATTGTGGAAACACAATCAGGTTAACACAAGATCTAGCAGCTTCTACACAAAGGAATCAAAGGGCTTGGAATATGATGTTCCAGAGGTCAAAGGAGCTAGGATTAAAACCAAGAATCACCTACCCAGCAAAACTGAGTATAATGCTTCAGGGGAAAATATGGTCATTCAATGAAATAGAGGGCTTTCAAGGATTCCTGATGAACAGAAAATGTGACTTTCGAATACAAGAAGCAATAGAAGCATGAGAAGGTAAACTTGGAAAAGAAATCATAAGGAACTTCTCAAAGTTGAACTATTTACATTCCAACATGGAAAATCTATAATTGTAACTCATGAGACTTCTCTCAGTATGAGGACAGTTAAAGGGAATATATGTGTGTGTGTGTATATATATGTATGTATAGGAGGGTATATGTGTGCATAAATACATATGTGAGTGTGTGTAAGTGTATGTATGTATACACATGCATATATATATACATACATATATACATACATATACCCTATGTATACATAGACATAGGGCACAGAATGAGTTGAATATGAAGGGATGATATCTAAAAAATAAAATTAAGAGGTGAGAGAGGAATATATTGGGAGGAGAAAAGGCAAGATTGAAAGGGGCAAATACTCTCACATAAAAGAGGCAAGAGAAAACTATTACAATGGAGGGAAAGAGCAAGAAGGTGAAAGGGAATGGATCAACCCTACTCTCATTGAATTTGGACTAGGGAGGGAATAGTTATCATTAGGTATCTTACCCTACAGGAAAGTGGGGGGGGGGGATAAGAGGGGAGATGACAGAAGGGAGGGAAGATTGGGGGAGAGGTTAGTCAGAAGCACAAACGTTTAAAAAGTGACAGGGTCAAAGTAGAAAATAGAATAAGTTGGGGGGGGGTAGGATAGGATGGAGGGAAATACAATCTTTCACAACATAACTACTATGGAAACATTTTGCATAACTACACATGTACAACGTATATTGATTTGCTTATCTTCCCAGTGGGGGTGGGTGAGGAGGGAAGAAGAGAAAGAATCTGGAAATCAAAGTTTTAAAAAAAAGTCAAAAAATTTTTTTTTGTTTTTTACCTGACTAATGTGAAAGTATTTGCAGATACTATACTTGATTGTATGCCACCATGGGTGGGAGCGAGGGGGGGAGGAAGAGAAAATTTGAAACTCAAGGAATTGTGGAAATGAATCTTGTAAACTAAAAGTAAACAAAGAAAGACTAAGTTCAAGATGGCAGAGTAGAAACAGGACCTCCTAGCAGCTACGGCTTCCACCTTCCCCAATCAATGTAAAAAGGGGACTCTGAACAAATTTTGGAGCTGCAGAACCCACAAAATGACACAGAGAAGCTAACCTCCTGCTGAGGACAGCCTGGCAGGCTGGCAGGAATTGGCCAGCACAGTGTTATGGGAGCTAAGCCCAGGCCCACGTGAGCCAGAGGTTTTAGCCCCAGGGCAGGTCTGACCAGCTGCCGGCAGGAGGGACTCCAGATCAGCAGCAGCTATGGCCATTTCCAGATTTATCAACACGTAGATGCGAAGGACAAAGTGAGAGGTCAGTGCAGTCTGGACTTTGGGACCAAGTAAGTGGGAGTGCATGGCTTTTGCCCCCAGGGCAAGAAGCCGCTGAGATGCCAGCACAGCCAGCCAGCACCACGTGGCAGCTTCAGCTCCTGGCCTGCAGAGTGTAGGGGGACCAAGCACTAGTCTGAGGGGTAATCGCTCTTGCTTTAACCTTGTATCTGGATTGCAGTCTAGGGTGGAGGTCCTAGGATGTGTGTCCAGCTTGCCAGAGCATGTGGAGACCTCAGAGAGGGCACCCATCTAATACCTCTGACAGCTGAGAAAACCCCAGCAATTGGGACAAAAGCTCCCCTGTCAGATGGTAAAGTCCTACTGTGGCAAAAAGCCCAGGGGTCAAGTGACTGAGGGGTGACATGACCAGGCAAAGGAAACAAAGCAGACAGAAGATCCCGACATTAGACTCCTGTTTGGGGGACAAAAAGGAGCAAAGCATGGAACAGGAAGAAGATAGTGAAGTCAGAACTCCTCACCAAAAGCTTCAAAGGAAAATACGAGCTGGTTACAGGCCATAGAGGACCTTAAGAAGCAGATAAGAGAAGTGGAGGAAAAATTGGGAAGAGAAATGAGAACAAAGCAAGAAAATTATGAAATAAGAATCAACAGCCTGACTGAGGAAAATACCACCTTAAAAAACAGACTAACTCAAATGGCAAAAGAGGCTCAAAAAGGCAATGAGGAGAAAAATGCCTTAAAAAGCCAAATTTGCCAGATGGAAAAAGAATCTCAAAAGCTCACTGAGGAGAATCATTGCTTCAGAATTAGATTGGAGCGGGGCAGCCAGGTAGCACAGCAAGTAAGAGCACTGGCTCCAGTGTTGGGATGACCTGGAGATCGAATCCCAGGCTCAGACACTTAGCACCCACCCAGAAAGACCTGGCCATGTAATCTTGAGCAAGTTACTTAACCCCAATTGCTTAGGGGCAGCCAGGTGGCTCAGCAAGTAAGAGCACCAGCTCCAGTGTTGGGATGACCTGGAGATCAAATCCTGGGCTCAGACACTCAGCACCACACCCAGAAATAACTGGCCATGTAACCTTGAGCAAGTTACTTAACCCCGATTGCTTAAAAAAAAAAGAATTAGATTGGAGCAAATGGAAGCTAATGACTTTATGAGAAATCAAGATGCTGTTAAACAGATCCAAATAAATGAAAGAATAGAAGGCAATATGAAATATCTCATGGGGAAAACCACCAACCTGGAAAATAGATCCAGGAGAGATAATTTAAAAATTATTGGAATACCTGAAAGCTATGATCAAAGAAAGAACCTAGAAATCATCCTCCAGGAAGTTCTCAAAGAAAACTGCCCTGACGTTTTAGAACCAGAGGGCAAAATAGAGGTTGAAAGAATCCACCGATCTCCTGAAAAAGATCCCAAAAAGAAAACTCCTAGGAATATTATAGCCAGGTTCTGGAATTCCCAGATTAAGGAGAGAATATTACAAGCAGCCAGGAAGAAACAATTTGAATATTGTGGAAATACAATCAGGATAACACAGGATCTGGCAGCTTCTACACTGAGGGATCAAAGAGTTTGGAATATGATATTCCAGAGGTCAAAGGATCTAGGATTAAAACCAAGAATCACCTACCTAGCAAAACTGAGTAACATATTTCAGGGGAAAATATGGTCATTCAGTGGAATAGAGGACTTTAAAGCATTCTTGCTGAAAAAACCAGAGTTGAATAGAAAATTTGACATTCAGATACAAGAAGCAAGAGAAGCATGAGAAGGTAAACAGGGAAAAGAAATCATAAGGAACTTATCAAAGTTGAACTATTAACATTCCTACATGTAAAAACAATAATTGTAACTGACAAAACTTTTCTCAGTATGAAAACAGTTGAAGGGAATGGAAATATGTGTGTGTGTCTATATATGAGGGTATATGGGCATATGAATACATATGTGAATGTGTGTATATATGTTTACAGGTATACATAGATAGAGGGCACAGAACCAATTTAATATGAAGGGATGATCCTTAAAAGGTGAAATTAAGAGGTGAGAGAGGAATATAATGAGAAGAGATGGGGAGAGACAGAATGGGGTAAACTATCTCATATAGAAGAGGCAAAGGAAAATGGTTACCATGGAGGGGAAGAATAGGAAGGCAAAAGGGAGTGGGTCAACCTTATTCTCATTGAATTTGACTTGGAGAGGGAATGAAATGCACACTAAATAGGGTATCTCACCCCACAGGAGAGTATGGGGGAAGGGGATGAGAGGGGGGATGAGAGGGGGGATGAGAGGTGGGATGGAAGGATCAAGTGGGATTTTGTTCAAGACGGAGAAGACATGGGCATATTTGTAGGCAGTGGGGAATGAACCAATAAACAGAGAGAAATTGAAAATAAGTGAAAGAGTAGGGATGACAGAGGGGAAAATCTGTTGGGAGAGACAGGATGGGATGGGATCACTTTCACAAGAAGAGGGGTTAGCCTTGATTAAGTGTCAGGCCATTTCATTGTGTGAGACAGGGGTGAAGGAGGAAAGTATGAACAAAGGCACATAAGTGATAGGAAATGAGTAAGAGGGCAAAAGAGTATCTGGCCTCAGACACTTAACATTTAAGAACTTTGTGACCTTGGAGAAGTCACTTAACCCCAGTTGCCCTGCCTTCCCTCCTCCAAAAACAAAAAAAAAATTTTTTAATTAAAAAAATATTTTAAAAGAGGGGAAAAGAAAAAGTTATCCAGAAATGGCTTCTTTTTACTTATAAAACATGAGGCAAAGTTTTCAGCTGAGGGTGGAGGAAGTGGGAGCTATGAGAGGTTTGAGGTGGGATGAAAAGGTTTGGAAGAGCTGCTGTGGAAGATTGGAAAATGAGTTGATAAGGGAGGTATAATAGGATGGCCTAGCAGCAATGAGGTCCCCATTGGGGTTATATAACATAAGTTTGTAGTGGACCCATTCATGGTGGTTGTGTGATTTTCTCCATCTTCATTCATCTATATGTGTAAAGGAGTGAAGGTGAGGAATGGAGAAAGTGGGTCAGAGCTGACAGATTGGCTGGGAGTAACTTACAATATTATAGGGGGCTAGGGATTCAATTAAAAACATCTGCACAACACAACGTAAGTCTGTTCTGTTGAGATTATAACAAAATAAAAGATTTTTAGAGGCAAAAATAGACATTTAAATATTAAAAAGACATAGAAAAATGTTTTTAAAAATATGTGAAAAAAAATTCCACACCTAGAAAAAAGTCTAAAACTTGAATTTTCAAGTGCCTATGAAAAGGCCAGTGAGACAATGAACTTGCCTGAATGCATGTGCTGATTCCATACCTTTGTCCCCAGCCATGGTAGGAAGTGACTAAGTGACACCAGGCCTGGAGTCAGAAAGATTCTTCTTCTTGAGTTCATATCTCACCTCAGACACTTATTATGTGACCCTGGGCAAGTCATTTAACCCTATTTGCCTCAGTTTCCACGGCAAACCACTCCAATATCTCTGCCAAGAAAACCCCAAATGGGGTCACAAAGAGTCTGACATAACTGAAAACATGACTAAATAACAGAAAATTATGACCCCAACAGGAAGAGAAGGAAATTAGCATTGACATCTTACTAAAGCATTTATACCTGCAGCAGTAGGCTTAAATGTGCTGAGAACTTTTATTTAACTAATATTCTGATCCTTCTAACAAACTGGCAAGGAACATGCTGCTATCATTTGCATTTACAGTTGAGGAAACTGAGACAAACAAAGGTTAAGTGAGTTACCAAGGGTCATGTTGTTAGTAAACTTCTGGGGCTAGACTTGAACTTAGGTCTTCCTGACTCCAAGCCTTCTAAGCCCATGTAACAGCAAGCAAAGAAGTAGTTAACACCTTGTTTCAGTTCCTGATTGTATCAAGTATTAAGATCCAGAATTTGTGAATCCCACAACTTGTGAACCCTAGAACATGTGAGCTCCTGCAACAGGAAGGTGAGGAGCTAATAATAAGGAGAAGACCAGGCTGGAGAGAGCAGAACTGATAAGGCAGCTCTTGTGGTGGAGGAGAGAACTTGTGGTATCCCAGCACTCTGTGTTAATGTTTGATTGTGATACTTTCTACAGAAGACCTAGGACATCACTGGAAGCCCTGAAAGAGCATTTTCTGGTTGTCTGTTTACAGAAGTCCTGGAAGAGGGCTTTGGAGGTCCTGGGACTTTACTGATAATTAACATTGACCCCTTGAACCTTGTTTGTGGGTCTGTGTTGATTTTCATGTTGATGATTTGTACAGACCTCTTGGACCTTGTTTCTGGGTCTGTGTTGATTTCTGTGTTGATGATTTGTACAGACCTCTTGGACCTTGTTTCTGGGTCTGTGTTGATTTCTATACTGATGATTTGTGTTGAGTTCTCAGATCTTGTTGGTGAGTCTGTGTTGATCTCACAGGCAGATAGTGAATTGATGATGGTGCCGGCAATGTGGATGAATATTATTGTGGCTCTGTTAAGCTTTGTCTTCCCAGAAACAGGAACTTTGTAGGACTTGAGGTGGACTGGACACTGTGAGCTTCAATATGGAATGGGAACTAGACAAGGAACTGGATGAAGAACTGGACAAGAAGCTGGACAAAGAACTGGGAGCTGCCTGCCTTTGAACCCAGGTGACAGTTGTGTAGATTTGGGCAGGAGCTGGGACCATGGAAGATGGACCATAGAAGCTGAGAGCCAGCCTGAGTCAAGATGAAAAGATCTCTTCTTGGGTACCTGATGCTGACTGAGAAGATTATGATTTACTGTGACCTAGGGATGGGGAACTTTGTACTCTATATACTGTATTTTTCAGGATGATTGGAAGCTAATCTTCAATTAAAAAGAAGATTTTTTGACTGAGAGATTAAGACAATGTGACCAAGGGATGGAGAACCTTGACCTTTGAACTTTGTGTCCATTAAAGAGGCTTGCCTCCTTAAGGATGATTGAGTTAAGTTCTTACTGAATGATTGTACTCTCTGTCCCTTAAGGACCCTCCTTAAGGAAGACTGAATTGAGGACTTACTAAATGATTGAGTTACTAAATGAATGTAATCATTTGCTTAAAACTATGTGACCACTTTGGTGAAAACTATATGACCACTTTAGTGATAAGTTAAGTAATAACATTGTGAATGACGTACTTTGATTTCTGTGAATGCTTTGCCTTAATTTACTGCTGAATAAATAGAGAGTTCACTATACTATGTAATCAGAACCTTGAAGCTGTTCACAGCAGCAGTCTTCTGGAAAGCTGTTTGTGCTTTCAATATACTGTGCCACCTAATTGCCAGAAGTCTGGGAAATGGAAGTAGCTGAATCTGGAGTGATCACAAGGAAGCAAAGGTGATCACAGATTTGGATCACAATGCCCAAGGCTACACAGAAAATAAGTAAAAAGGATTAGCATTTGAATCCTTTTCCTTCTATATCAAATCTCATGCTTTTTCCACCCCATTGCAGAGCAACAGATGATTGCTACAACCTAGTCACAACCATGTAAAACTCAACAAGCAATTACTAAATTCCTACTTTGTGCAAAGTACTATAGAAACAATCACAAAAATGAAAAATATCCCTAACCCCAAGTCACTTGCATTCCACAACATGAAAAAAATGTAAGCTAATTTGGCCAGAAATGGGAAATGTGCTCAGTCAAATAGATCATGAAAAGTTGCCCATGTGAGGGAGCACCTAAGCTAAGCTTTAAATGATGCTACAAGGCATTAATGCATTCTAGCCCGGAAGGACAGAAACCCTGTGCATGGGCTCAAAGGCAGGTGGTGGAATGCCAAGTGCAGGAAAACAACAAATAGGCCACTTTCTGTGGGATACAGGCTACATGAAAGGAAGTCATACAATAAAGTATGGAAAGGTAGTTCGCAGTCAGCTTGGAAAGGGTTTCCCATTGCGAGCTGAGGACTTTATATATTATCTCAGAAGCAATGAGTCACTGGTGTTTCCGGAGCAAGAGAGAGGTCAGGAAGATTATTTTGATAGCCATGTAGAAGATAAATTGGAGAGAGGGAGAGATTGAAAGCAGAGGTACCAATCAACAGACTATTACCATGGTCCAAGAGAACTAATGAGGGCCTGAACCAGAGTGGCCAGCCACATGAATGGAGAAGAATAGAGAAGAGAGATACTGAGGAAACAGATTTAACAAGACTTGGCAACTGACTGAATATGGGTGATGAGTAAAGAATCTAGCATGGTTCTAAGACTGGCAACTTGGGTGACTGGAAAGAGGATAATGGTGAAGGAAAGATAGGCTCAGGAGGCCAAATAATTCATTGTTTTAAATACATTGAGCTCGAAAGGACTAAAGGGCATTGTGGAAGAGATGTCCAACAACAGAAAGTAAAAAAACAAAGAATTTGGAGAGATGTCCATAGGGCTCTTTAGATTTTTATTTTGCTTTTTCATAATAAAAAAAATTAGACAGGAAAAAAAAAGAAAAGTGCCAATAAGTTATTGCCTAAACAATTATCATGCTTACCTTGTGATAAAAATCAGTTTCTGAAAAATAGAAAGTTACTTTCTGAACAATCCTGGTCAAGTTTTATAGTGCTTTCAAGATTATGCCTTGAGAAAATTAGGAAATGTAAAATGGATGATTCTGATTATATTCACTTGAAAAGTTTTTGCACAAATAAAACCATAACAACTAATATTAGAAGGGAAGATGAAACCTAGGAAACAATTTATGCAGCCAGAGTCTCTGATAAAGGCCTCATTTCTAAACAATATAGAGAACTGAATCAAATATATAAGGATACAAGTCATTCCTCAATTGATAAATGGTCAAAGGATATGAATGGGCAATTTTCAAAGGAAGAAATTAAATCTATCTGCACTCATATGGAAAAATGCTCTAAATCACTATTGATTAGAGAAACACAAATCAAAACAACTCTGAGGTACCACATCACACCTATAAGATTGGGTAATGTGACAAAACAGGAAAATGATAAATGTTTCAGAAGATGTGAGAAAATTGAAACACTAATGCATTGTTGGTAGAGTTGTGAATTGATCCAATCATTCTAGAGAGCAATTTGGAACTATGCCCAAAGGGCTATAAAACTATGGATTCCCTTTGACCCAGCAATACCACTTCTAGGTCTATAGCCCAAAGATATCATAAAAATGGGAAAAGAACCCTCATGTCTGAAAATATTTATAGGAGCTCTTTTTGTTGTGACAAAAAATTGGAAATTGAAGGGATGGAGATCAACTGAGCAAAGGTTGAACAAGTTGTGGTATATGAATGTAATGGAATACTATTGTGCTATAAGAAATAATGAGCTGGGGCCGCCAGGTAGCACAGCGAGTAAGAGCACTGGCTCCAGTATTGAAAAGACCTGGAGATCGAATCCCGGGCTCAGACACTTAGCACCCAACCAGAAACACCTGGCCATGTAACCTTGAGCAAGTTACTTAACCCCAATTGCTTAGGGGCAGCCAGGTGGCTCAGCGAGTAAGAGCACCGGCTCCAGTGTCAGGATGACCTGGATCAAATCCCGGGCTCAGACACTCAGTACCACACCCAGAAATAACTGGCCGTGTAACCGTGAGCAAGTTACTTAACCCCGATTGCTTTAAAAAAAATTTTTTTATTTAAAAAAAAAAAAAGAAATAATGAGCAATGACTTCGGAAAAACCTGAAAAGACCTATATGAACTGATGCTGAGTGAGGTGAGCAGAACCAGGAGAACATTGCACATTGAAACAGCCACATTGTGCATTGACTGGCCTGGAGAGACTTAACTCTTTTCAGTATTGCAAAGATCTAAGACAATTCCAAAAGACTCATGATGGAAAATGCTATCCACATCCAGAGAAAGAACTTTGGATTCTGAATGCAGATAGAAGCATACTATTTACTCTCCTTTTCTTTTCTTGTTTTCTTTTGTCTTGTTTTTTTCTAGTTGTTCCTAATTCTTTACATCAGAACTAAGTTGAAAATATGTTTCATATGAATGTATAAGTAGAACCTATATCAGATTGCATGCCATCTTGGGGAGGGGGAGAAAATTTAGAACTCAAACTCTTTTGGAAGTGAATATATAAAAATAAAGTAATTCTTTTTTTTAAATACTATGCCTCTAAATCCTTTAATCCCAAGATAGAAACAACACACCGCAAATTCCCAGTGCTCATTTTCCAAGTAAACTATTAAACAAATGAAAACAACAGAAAAGGTCTTACCTGTCTTTCTAAGGAAAAAAATGAAGCTTTCAAACCCCACATAAGCAGTATTCAATCTTAAGGATTAAAGAAAAATGAAATAATGTCTCTCTTTCATTCCTACCTTTATTTCCCACACGCTCCTTCACCCACTGGGCCGCTGCCTTGATGTCCTCAGTCTTGGTCACATCCAGGATCACTGTCTCTACTCTGTCTGAAGTCTCATGCTTTAGTTGCTCAGCCCCTTTCTCTGTCAGACAAGCCGCTAGCACTCTCAGGCCTCGAAGGTCCAACTGCTTGGCCAGCAGGTTCCCAAATCCAGAGTCACAGCCGGTGATAAAGACATATTTGTCCCCAAGGTTACTCACCACCTGCCTCTCCCGGTACCAGCGAAAGACATAATAAAGACCAATGAGGCAGGCCAGGTAGAGCCACATGCAAGCCATTGCTCTTTCACTATAAATAAAGCATGAAAAAAAAATGTTAGCTGTTCTGCTCTCCAGAAACCACTTTTTCCCTAATTGTTTTCTTTTGTACCAGACCTCTGATTTCATCAGAAGAGAAAGCCTACCAAAAAAATAAAAAAACTACCTTTAAGAAAGCAGTACCTACTCTGGAAGGTAGAGCTTATAGACTTGCCTAAGTCATTTAGACTTAAGTGACTTTCCTAGGGTCACACAGCCAGTATATGTCAGAGAGACAACTTGGACCCAGGTCTCTGAAACCACTTTAACACACTTTACAATTTGACTGAGGTCTTTGCCCACTGAAGTTTCTATGATTCTGGTGCCATGTTAATGGGGTCATTTCCTCAATACTTAAAGAACTTTGGAACTATGTAATCAAAACCTTAAAAGTTCTTCACAGTGGTATTCTCTGGAAAGCTGCTCATGCTTGGCTTTACACCATTACACAACCAAGCTGCCTCAGTTTCAGAACTCCCTACTTGGGGAGAGGAAAAGGCATAAATCTGGGTTGCATATCAGCTGGGAGTTTTACTGGGTACCAAACACAAGGAAGGGAACAATGGTAGCCTAGACTTAATGATTTCTGTCTCTCTGACCTCTGGGAAAGAAAAGGCTCATTCTAAGGGAAAAGGAAGAAAAGACAAAACTTCCCTTAGAACACAGAGGCTCAGTTATTGAGTCTTGTCTGACTCTCCATGTCCACATTTTGGGGTTTTCTTGGCAAAGATCCTGGAGAAATTTGCCAGTTCCTTCTTCTGCTCATTTTACAAATAAGGCTCTGAGACAAACAGGATTAAGCGACAGGTCCATAGTCAAACAAGGAGTAAGCATCTGTGGCCAGACTTGAATTCATAAACATGAATGTTCCTAATTCCAAGCCCAGTGTTCTATCCACTGCCCCACCTAGCTGTCTTGTTTTAGCCATTATGCTTCTTTTAGGTAAATCAGTGAAGATAGAAAGAATGATTTAACAGTTAAAGAGAGCTTCCATGCACCAGAGTCACTGAGAGCACCAACACACTGAAGAAAGAGGTGACTGGAAGATCATGGCAGGAGCCCTGATGCTCCTGGAAAGAATCTACAGAGACCAGATGAGGAACCAATCAGGGCATCAAGAGAAAAGGCATAACTCTAATGGGAATATAGCCATTGATACTAAGGGTAAGGGAGGCAACTCTAGAGTTCTTGTGGGCCAAAAGCACAAAGGAGGACTCATTGAGAACACAGGGAAAGAAATGCCTACTGCAAGCTTGAAGCTCTTGCATATGGAATCATGACTGGGTAAATAGATTCTATGAGACCTGACACCCACTGCAGTCTTGCCAAGCTGATTCTACCCTGACTAAAAAACTTAGAGTTTTATTTAGCATCCAACCCAGACAAGATTGGGACAAGTGACTCCAGACACAAGATCTGAAAGAAAAGTTTCAGTCAGATACAAGACAACTAAGGACTAAAGCCTAACACTAATTGTACTAATAATCATTAATATTCTCTCATTTAGTCTTCACAACAATGCTGTTTAGATATATACTATTATTATTCTCCTTTCCCAGAGGAGGAAACTGAGGCAATCAGAAGTTAAATGATTTGCCCAAGGTCACACAGCTTGTGAGGTCTGAGACCTATTCTTAGAGTCCATATGCCTAGATTATAATCCCAATTCCAAAATAGTATCTGTGTCACCCTAGACAAATCCCAACCTCTCAGAAGTTCAGTTTCCTCACCTATAAAATAGGGGTAACCATATACTACCCAACCCATTTCAAGTGAGCAATTTTTTTTTGCTTTTTTTGGAGGGGAGAAAGGAAGTCAATTGGGGTTAAGTGACTTGCCCAAGATCACATGGCTACTTTTTTTTAATGTGTGTTAAGTATATGAGACCGGATTTGAACCCAGGTCCTCCTGACTCCAGGGCTGTGCTCTATTCACTACACCACCTATCCTCCGCATAAGCAAATATTTATCAAAAACTTACTATATGCAAGGTAGTATGTGTACAAAGGCATAAAAAAAAACAAAACCAGCCTCTTCCTCAAAAAAAAAGCTTTGAATGTGGGCAATCATTGCCAAAATATCTGACTGCAAAATACATTTGAAGCCTGAGTGAGAAAAAGTTAATTTTGTGGCAGCTAATATCTTTTGTTGTATTTCTTGGGACCAACCTTCATATCAGAAGACAGAAATGTTGCAAAGCTATTACTCAGACTCAGAGAAAGAAGAATTACTGGTCCCATTCCTGTTTTAATAAATAATTGTCTTCTTTTGCTGAGATTCTCATTTATGCTCCTCCCTCTTTTAATGTCAATTGTCAGAAATATAACCAATGAAAAGGGTCTGTTTGTTCAAATATTTGCTTATTAGACATGTCTCTACCACCACCAATACTACCACCATCCCTGCCAGAAGAAAATATACTGAGATTTGCATATACCTGGAGATTCAAAAATAAGATTTGACATTGAAAGAAAAAGTGACAGCCCAAGTTTTAATAAACAATTTTTAAAGGTCTTTTTTCTCTCATTTTCCAAAACTTGCCCCAGGACTGGCATCTAGTCTTAATTGCTATAATCAAAGAATCCATAAGGAAAAGGATGATTTTAAATTCCTTTGCCATGCCAAAATTTCTCATTCCTCAGTTCCCATGTCTCCAAGCAATGCTTCACTCTCACTCCCTTTCATTACTTCACAAACAGGACAGTCATTATTAGCTCAGGTCTAAGATTGGGACAGACTTTCTAAATAAATATTTTTCTAATCCCCAACAGGTAATTATCTTGGTCTCAGTTAAATAGTAATTAATCCCCATAGACTAAAGTATAAGTTGAGAAAGTTTTTATTAACATCTTAAACCCCAAAGGGGTTTATATATTTTTAAGACCAGATTGAAAAAGAAAAATGAATTTTGATCCCCCCCAAAAAAACAAATTCAGAGATGAACTCTACAACTTACCAGTGATGTTATACGTGGAGGAGGCACTTTATAAGCCCTGTGCTTCGTTGGCTGAGATGTAAAATAAATTGGTTGGATTAGATTAGGATACCTTCCAGCTCAAACTCATAGGATACTATCTAGCTCTTCACCTCTACTGGTAAAAGTTCAGGCACTGTGTTATGACCACAATCTTGAGCAGAAGGAATTGGCCATCACATTTCTAAAGTCACAGCCTCACTCTGCTCTGCATAAAGCCAACCTTCCTCCTCCCTGATGCCCACCATGATATTATAAGTTCTCAAGGTCTTCAAACTGTAATCATACTTGGTGAAGTCCAAGAAACATTAATGACCTACCCACACTCCTACTGCTGGGGGAAAAAAGAAGAGAAAAACCCATCAATCAAATATCAAATCAACAGAAAAATATCAATGAAAACTGCAAGAGAAAAAACAGTGGTTTTTTTTTCTTTTTTCCAGCAAGTGTCTCCTGGTACTTAGGTTTTGTTTCACCACAAACAAGATCCTTAGTACAGCTGGAGAACTTTGTCCTCTGGAGATTTTTAAAACTCAGAAAGACCACTCACCACAACCCTCCCATTTCCCCGTAGCTTGTCCTCTCCTCTCCCCCAGTCTACTCTCCACAACACATCTGAGCATTCAGGGGTGGATTAAGTCTGACCTGGTAGACAAAGACAACCTAATAGCTTCAGGAGCCCTCACCTGGGCAAAGTACAAATCATCACCCTGATGCCTTTCTCCTCCCCCAGGGCTTTTT
This sequence comes from Petaurus breviceps papuanus, assembly GCF_028583685.1. NCBI lineage: Eukaryota > Metazoa > Chordata > Mammalia > Diprotodontia > Petauridae > Petaurus > Petaurus breviceps. The sequence goes on along the minus strand of NW_027185715.1, from coordinate 1,149,549 downwards.
TAATGTTTGGATTGGATTTTGGTTTTTAAATAACATCCCGCTCTTTTGGAGAAAGTTAGTCTTGTCTCATTCTGTGACACCCTGACTGGTCTTCCTAAGGCTCAGAGCTCAGTGGTCCATGAATCTATGTGACTGGTAGAAAGGAAGGGAAAAGACCATTTTTATACTTCTCTTAGCATACACACTCTGTATTCACTTATTCATGATCCCATTTGAGGATTTCTGGGCAGAGATATTGGAATGGTTTGCCATTTCCTTGTCCCGGTCATTTTACAGATAAAAAAGTTTAAGCAAAGAGGGTAAAGTGAATCTGAGGCCAGATGAAAACTAAGGAAGAGGAGTCTTCCTGACTTTGGGCCTGGCACTCTGTCCACTATGCCGCCTAGCTGCGCCTATACCATGTGGCTGAGGTGCAAAGCACATACCACAGTGGAAGACAAAATTATCTTGTCTATATTTTGCATATGTTTGCCATATCCTTGTATACGTATGCAGTGATAATATAATAACTATTTATGTGGTGCTTTAAAGTTTACAAAGTAATTTACATGTCATCTTATTTGATCTTCAAAATAACTCTGTAAAGGAGCTGCTATTATTATCTTCATTTTACAGATGAGGAAGCCAAGACTGAGACAAGTGAAATGACTTTCCCAAGGTCACACTGTCTGAAGCAGAATTTTAACTCTTCCCTGACTCCAAATCTAGCTTGGTAGTACATACCTGCCTCTAATGTTACAATGTAAGCTCTTTGAGGGCAACAGCTAGGTAGTGCCATGGATAGAGCATTGGCCCTGGAGTCAGGAGGACCAGAATTCAAATCTGGCCTCAGACACTTGACACTTATGAGCTGTAAGACCCTGAGCAAGTCACTTAACTTTGATTGCCTCTCTAAAAGAAAAAGAAGAAAAGAGAGGATTTGTCGTAAATCCTTGCATATGAAGCAGCTTTTACAGAATGAACCAAGTATAATAGGGTATAGTGGCGAGAACCCTGAACTTAGAGTCAGGAAATTTAGATTTGAACCCAGTTCTTATACTTGCCATCTAGGTGCCTATGGGCACCTCAGCTCACCTCTCAATCTGTTTCCTTTCTATGATGGCGATAATACCAAGGCTTAATAGATATGAGCCTGGGCAAGAAGTATAATGTCCACTCATGGATTTGATCCCAATATTGATCAGTATGAAAGTTTAATCTACTCTTTTTAACCTTAGATGTTTGATGCCTCCTTAGGCAGCCTGATGGTGTTTCATTTCACAATGCCTACCATATTGGTGCTAGACTTTGTACTGAACTGCATGCAGCTTAAAACTCCCAAACTCAAGCAATCCACCAACCTTACTCTCCTCAGCAACAAGAACACCACTATGCCCAGCCTTCCTCATCTTTCAAATGGGCTTAATATCAACATCATGGTGCTTTGTGGCGCTCAGGTGAGAAAACGTATAAAAATCACTTTGCAAACTTGAAGGCACTATAGAAATATAATTTGTTATTATGCCCTATCTTATAAAGTTGTTTGAAGAAAAAGCTTTGTAGACCTTAAAATAAGAGAGGTCAGAGTTTCCCAAAGTACATAGAAGGGCTTTGGACAGCGTCACAGCAAGCACCCCAAGCGTCCTCAGGGTTTGCTGCCAACACAGGTTCTTGGATCTGCTTTGATACAGGAAAGCAACTCAAAATGGGTTAACAAGCTTACTTTAATCAGTCAGACATATATCGTTTACCTCGTTCAGGGGAAAAAGGTCAGCACCCCGAACTTCAAAGTATACAGACAGAATTATCAAGACAGAAACAGATCAAGTAGACAGATTTCAAACTGCCCAACCATTACATCCATACCAAATCAACATCTGGCTTTCAACATCTGGGTTTCAAAGCCAGGGGGCTCTGGACAATGGCTTCCCAGAATCCAGGTCAAATCACAGAACACTTCTCAAAGTGAGCCCCAAAACAAAGCTACATATATATAGCCTTCTCCTGGCTCAGAGAATGTAACAACCTTATTGACTCACTGGCCAATCAAGAAGTATCTACTGAAAAACAAGCCTCCCACCCCAGGCTCCAGGTGCACTTTAGCCTAGGGGCAGGGAAGATCTTTAAATTTACATTCCCATTACAGACAATGATCTTAGTAAAAAGTTGTATGAATGTTGCACCAAAACTCCACCAAACACAGCATAAAGAGAATCTGTGAACTACCCAGAGATTCTCGAAGTTACAAAAAGCAACAATCATAGAAGGAGCTTTTGGAAACATTGTCCCCCTAGCTAACAATAGCCTGACTATTCTTATCATGAATTTATATCTTAAGCCAGTACTATCAACCTTTACAACACCAGGCCAGAAGCTTAAATGGGGTCAAAACAGAGTTGGCACTAGGACTTGCATTATTTTTGCTTTTTTTTTTGGAGGGCAATTGGGGTTAAGTGACTTGCCCAAGGTCACACAGCTAGGTTTTGGGGTTTTTTTGTTTTTTTTTTTTTCAGTTAAGTGTCTGAGGTCGGATCCAAACCCAGGTCCTCCTGACTCCAGGGCCCGTGCTCTATTCACTGCACCACTTAGCCTCCCCTAAAATATTACTACTTTTTTTTTAATTTTGGGGGGCAATTGGGGTTAAAAGACTTGCCCAAGGTCACACTGCTAGTTTGTATGTGTGTGTGTGTGTGTGTTAAGTGTCTGAGGCCAAACTTGAACTCAGGTCCTCCTGACACCAGGGCTGGTGCTCTATTCACTGCGCCACATAGCTGTATTTTTAAGACCTTCCTTTCCCTTTCCAGTGACCCCTCTGTCTTTTGCAGCAAGACTTTTTCTGAGCTGTAAAGACTAACTCAAAAGCAGGAGCTAAAAGTGTGGCCTTGTCAAGAAAAATCAGAATCATGGCCACAGAGATCTCAGTTGCCATCTAGTCTAACTCCATCATTTTTCATATATAATCTACCAAGTAGCATGATCAAATGAGACAAGAATAACTGCAGCCACTCCTTAGCCTACGCAGGAGAGGAACTCATTCCCTCCTCCTTTCATGGAGGTATGGCTTTCTTTTATTTTATTTTTTTAATCGATTGAGAACATTTTATTTGGGGTAGAGGGTTGCATTTAATAATATTTTTTTTTCCCAATTACAAGTAAAGATAGCTTCAACGTTCATTTTTTGTAAGGTTTTGAGTTCCAAGTTTTTCTCCTTTCCTTCCTTCCCTTTCTCCCTTCTCTCTCTCCCCAAGATAGCAAGGAATCTGATATAGATTATGTATCTATATAATAGATATATATCATATATATATATAATAATACAATCATGTTAAGCATATTTCCACAGTAGTCAAGTTGTGAAAGAAGAATCAGAACAAAGGGGGAAAACCGTAAGAAAGAAAAAACAATAAAAGGGGGCAAAGGGGGAAAATAGAAAGTCTCTATCTGCATTAAGACTCCACAGTTCTTTCTCTAGATGTGGATAGCATTTTCTACCATGAGTTCTTTGGAATTGTCTTGGATCATTGTATTGCTGAGAAGACCTATCTATCAAAGATGATCACTGCACAATGCTGCTGTTACTGCAAATAATGTTCTCCTAGTTCTGCTCACTTCACTCAGCATCAATTCATGTAAGTCTTTCCAGGCTTTTCTGAAATCTTTCTGCTCATTATTTCTTATAAAACAATAGTATTCATTACATTCATACACAACAGCTTGCTCAGCCGTTCCCCAATTAATGGGCATCCACTCAGCTTGCAATTCTTTGCCACCACAAAAAGAGTTGCTATAAATATTTTTGTATATATGTGTCCTTTTCCCTTTTTTATAATATCTTCAGGATACAAATCTAGTCATGGTATTGCTAGGTCAAAGGGTATGCACAGTTTAATTGCCCTTTAGGCACCATTCCAAATTCCTCTCCAGAAAGGTTGGATCAGTTGACAACTCCACTAATAATGTACAAATGTTCCAATTTTCACATATCTTCTCCAACATTTATCATTTACCCTTTCTGTTATATTAGCCAATATGATAGGTGCGATGTGGTATCTCAGAGGTGTTTTGATTTGCATTTCTTTCATTGACATTGATTGCTTTTCTCTCAGTGATTTAGAGAATTTTTTCATGTGATTGTAGAGAGCTTTAATGTCTTCATCAGAATACTGCCCATTTATGTCTTTGACCATTTATCAATTGGGGAGTGACTTGTATTTTTAGAAATTTGACTCAGTTCTCTATGTATTTTAGAAATGAGGCCTTTTGGGGTGGCTAGGTGACACAGTGAGTAAAGCACCGGCCCAGAGTCAGGAGGACAGGAGTTCGGTTCCAGCCTCAGATACTTAACACCCACACAAAAAAACTAGCTGTGTAACCTTGGGCAAGTTACTTAACCCCAATTGCCCTCCAAAAAGCAAAAAAAAAAATGAAATGAGGCCTTTTGGGGAAGCTAGGTGGTACAGTGAATAGAGCACCGGCCCTGAAGTCAGGAGAACCTGAGTTCAAATCTAGCCTGAGACATCTAATACTTACTAGCTGTATGACCCTGGGCAAGTCACTTAACCCCAATGCCCCACCTTCCCCCCTCCAAAAAGGCAAAAAAAAAGAAATCCAAGCTATCTACATAGCCACATTAAAATCATAACACTCTAAATCACCAATAGAGAAAATACAAATTAAAGCAACTCAGAGATTCCATCTAATAACCATCAGATACACAAAGTTGAGAGGGAAAAAATGGCAAATATTGGAGAGATTGCAAGAAATCAAGGACACTAATATACAACTTGTAAAGCTCTGAATTGGTACCATTCTAGAAAATAATTTGGAACTATGACCAAAAAGTTACTAAAATGTATATATCATTTGACCCAGAGACACCACTAGCAGGCCTATACCCCAAAGAAATCAAAGAAAGAGGAAAAAGATCCTATATATACAAAAAAAAAATTTATAGAAGCTCTTTTTATAAAGGCAAAGACAGAGAAACTAAGGAGGAGGAATGCCCATCAATTAGGGAATGGCTAAATAATGATATGTTAATGTAATGGAATACTACTGTCCTGTAAGAAACGAGAAGGATTCTGGGAAGATGACAGAATAAGGCAGGAAATTACCTGGTTCTCCCAAATTCCCCCACAAATAATTTAAAATGAAACCTCAGAGTGAACTTTAAAAGTCAGGGAAAGCAGTTGTCTAGCCTAAGACAACTTGGGAAGATTTTAGGAAAGATCCAACCTCCCCCTTGTGGTGCTCTGGCCTGAATGATGTATAGTTTCCTCAAGGCAAATACCTACCTGAGTCAACAAACAATCCCTGGGAACACCTATATTGGTGGCAGTCTCAACTTCAGGAACTTTTCCCCACAGATAGAGAGGGAGTCAAATGGCTGGACAAGGAAGATTATACAGTCTTCCACTTGTGCTGGATGTGGACCCCATGTACACTGACCAGATGTGCTTTCAGGCTGTGTTTGTGGTTAAGGAGGAGTTATGACATGGCAGTGATTGCCATCACAGAGGGTGGAGTCCCTCCTGGCTGGGAACACTCCAGGAGAGCAGAGTCCCAGGTTTTGGTTCCAGGCCAGAGGGGTGAACTGAGACTTGCAATCATGAAAGGGACCACAGGGAGTAAGAGCATTTGCAGAGACAGCATTGCTGGAAGTCCTTGTAAGCACAAGCACGGCAACTCTCCTGAGGATTGCTGCTGCGAATAATTTTAGGGGTCTAATCACATAGGACAATGAACCCTGTATTTATTCAGTGCTAAACATTGTTCAATGAAGTAAAGCATTACATCACAATAACATAATATAACAGCTCATTACTAAGGTGGTCACATAATCTTAAACAAAACATATCATTCAGTATATCTTAAAGAATGAGTGGGTGAAAGGACAAATCATAGAAACAATCAATAATTTCATTAGAGAGAATGACAATAATGAGACAAAATATCAAAGCCTGTGGGATACAATAAAAAGCAACAATCAGAGGAAAACTTATATGTCTAAATACTTGCATCAATTAAACAGAGAAAGAGTAGATGAATGAATTGGGTATGCAATTAAAAAAAACTAGGAGAAGAACCAATTTAAAATCCCCAATTAAATATCAAATTGGAAAGGCTAAAAATTCAAGGTGAGATTAATAAAAGTGAGTGTAAGAAAATCACTGAATTAATAAATAAAACTAGAAGTTGGTTTTATGAAAAAGTAAATAAAATAGGTAAAACATTGGTTAACATGAGAAGAAAATCAATTCACTCATATCAACAATGAAAAGGATGAATATACCACTAAAGAAGATAAAATAAAAAAAAATTATTAGGAGTTATATCGTCCAATTAACATGCCAATAAATTTAACAATTTAAGTGAAATGGAAGAATACTTAGAAAAAGATAAATCATCAAGATTAATAGATGAGTAAATAGACTATCTAAACAAATCTATCTTAGAAAAAGAAATTATGTATAATAAATCATAATAAAATGCATTTTCAATACTTGGATAATATGAATCTAACCATCAGGTTCCACCTGCCACAAATCCTTATTGTGAACAATATGGTTCCATTGTCACATTATCATTACATAGAATTTTGCATCTTGAAGTACATTCAGATAAAAGTTCTGTATTTGCAATACACTATGCAAATTTCTATAAAAGCAACATTCAAGACAAATTTATTTGCTAAAATATCTATGGTAACAAAAACACTAGTGCTAAATTGTATTATTTGAAAAGTCAGTTCTTCATAGGTTGTAGTCAGAAAAGCAGCAGGTTTCAACTGATTTTTAACAACTTAATTTAAATAGGCATTCTAAATTTATAAAATACAAGTTTGATTTTTAGTACTTTAGAAAAAAAATGAATAATCCATAAACGAATTTTCTAAGAGGACCAGATGGATTTACAAGTAACTCCTAAAAAAAATCAACTCATTCCAATGTCAAATAAGTTATTTGGAATAATAGGCAAAGAAGGAGTCCTAACAAACTTGATTTATGACACAAATTTGGTAGAGCTACCTAGACAAGGAAGAGCAAAAACAGAGAAAGAAAATTATACATCACTTTCACAAAGAATACAGACTCAAAAATCCTAAACAAAGTACTAGCTAGGAAACTATAACAATATATTCCAAACAAGTAATTTCCAAATTAATAAATGGTCAAAAGATATAAACAGGCAGTTTTCTAACGAAGAAAAAAGAATTTATGATAATTTGAAATATGTTCTAAATCATTATTGATTAGATAAAATTTAAATTAAAACAACTTTGAGATATCATCTCACACCTATCAGAAAATGAAGAAATTGGAAAGGTAACAAAACTATCTCTTTTTATAGATGATATGATGATATACTTGGAAAATCCTAGAGGTTCAACTAAAAAGCTAGCTAAAATAATAATTTTACCAAAGTAACAGGATATAAAATGTAACAAATATATAATACACAAAATATGTACTACATTATGCATATAACACAACATATAATAATATATAATGTGATATTATATATAACATATAATATAAAATAACCCCACATAAATCATCATTTCTATGATCACTGATAAAATCTTACAAGAAGAAATAGTAAGAGACAGCCCATTTAAAATAACCATAGAGGGGCTTCCAGGTAGCACAGTGAGTAAGAGCACCTGCCCCAGAGTCAGGATGACCTGGGATCAAATCTGGGCTCAGACACTTAGCACCAACCCAGAAACACCTGGCCGTGTAACCTTGAGCAAGTTATTTAACCCCAATTGCTTAAAAAAAAATTATACATAGACTGCATGAAATACCTGGTAGTATATCTGCCAAGAGAAACCCAGGAACTACATAAAAATAATTATAAAATGTTTTTATTATGAACAAAGTCATATTTAAATAATTGGAGAAATATTGGTCATTCATGGGTGAGCAAGGGCAATACAATAAAAATGACATTTCTACTTTAAACTAATCTATTTATTCAATGGCATACCAATTACTAAAAAAAAAATTATTGCACTAGAAAAAAGTCATAAAATCCATTTAGAAGAACAAAATGTCAAGAATGTCAAAGGAATTAATAAAAAACTGTAAAGGAGATCCAGCAGTACCAGATCCTAAACTATATTACAAGGTAATAATTATCTAAACTACCTAGTATTGGCTAAGTGGAACAAAGTAGACATAAAATATACATTAGTAAGTAATTTCAGAAGACTTTTGTTTGAGAAATTTAAAGGTCTGATTTTATGAGATAAGAATTTACTATTTGGCAAAAAATATATATTGACAACACTGGAAAGTACTCTGGCAGAAAGTGAGTATAGACCAATATTTCACACCATTTCCCAAGATAAGGTCAAAATGGTTTCCTGACCCATGTATGAAGGGAATTATCATAAGAAAACTAGAAGAACATGAAACATATTATGTATTAAACTTATGGATTGGAGAATAATTTATGAATAAACTAGAAATAAAGAGCATTAGGAGATGTAAATGACATGACCAGGCAAAGGAAACAAAGCAGACAGAAGATCCCAACATTAGACTCCTATTTTGGGGACAAAAAGGAGCAAAGCATGGAAAAGGAGGAAGAGAGTGAAGTCAGAACTCCTGCACCAAAAGCTTCAAAGGAAAATATGAGCTGGTTACAGGCCATAGAGGACCTTAAGAAGCAGATAAGAGAAGTGGAGGAAAAATTGGGAAGAGGAATGAGAACAATGCAAGAAAATTAGGAAATGAGAGTCAACAGCCTGACTGAAGAAAATAATACCTTAAAAAACAGACTGACTCAAATGGCAAAAGAGGCTCAAAAAGGCAATGAGGAGAAGAATGCCTTTAAAAGCCAAATTTGCCAGGTGGAAAAAGAATCTCAAAAGCTCACTGAGGAGAATCATTGCTTCAGAATTAGACTGGAGCGGGGCAGCCAGGTAGCACAGCGAGTAAGAGCACCAGCTCCAGTGTCAGGATAACCTGGAGATCGAATCCCAGGCTCAGACACTTAGCACCCACCCAGAAACACCTGGCCATGCAACCTTGAGCAAGTTAGTTAACCCCAATTGCTTAAGGGTGGCCAGGTGGCTCAGTGAGTAAGAGCACCGGCTCCAGTGTTGGGATGACCTGGAGATCAAATCCTGGGCTCAGACACTCAGCACCACACCCAGAAATAACTGGCCGTGTAACCTTGAGCAAGTTACTTAACCCTGATTGCTTTTAAAAAAAAAAGAATTAGATTGAAGCAAATGGAAGCTAATGACTTTATGAGAAATCAAGATGCTGTTAAACAGATCCAAACAAATAAAAGGATAGAAGGCGATGTGAAATATCTCATGGGGAAAACCACCGACCTGGAAAATAGATCCAGGAGAGAAAATTTAAAAATTATTGGAATACCTGAAAGCCATGATCAAAGAAAGAACCTAGAAATCATCCTCTAGGAAGTTCTCAAAGAAAACTGCCCTGATGTTTTAGAACCAGAGGGCAAAATAGAGGTTGAAAGAATCCACCAATCTCCTGAAAAAGATCCCAAAAAAGAAAACTACTAGGAATATTATAGCCAGGTTCTGAAATTCCCAGACTAAGAAGAGAATATTACAAGCAGCCAGGAAGAAACCATTTGAATATTGAGGAAACACAACCAGGATAACCCAGGATCTGGCAGCTTCTACACTGAGGGATCAAAGGGCTTGGAATATGATATTCCAGAGGTCAAAGGAGCTGAGATTAAAACCAAGAGTCACCTACCCAGCAAAACTGAGTATCATGTTTCAGAGGAAAATATGGTCATTCAGTGGAATAGAGGACTTTCAAGCATTCTTGCTGAAAAAACCAGAGTTGCATAGAAAATTTGACATTCAGATACAAGAAGCAAAAGAAGCATGAGAAGGTAAACAGGGAAAAGAAATCATAAGGAACTTATCAAAGCTGAACTATTAACATTCCTACATGGAAAAACAATAATTGTAACTTATGAAACTTTTCTCAGTAGTTGAAGGGAACAGAAATATATATATGTCTATATATGAGGGTATATGGGCATATGAATACATATGTGAATGTGTGTATATATGTTTACAGGTATACATAGATAGAGGGTACAAGACCAATTTAACAGGAAGGGATGATACTTAAAAGGTGAAATTAAGAGGTGAGAGAGGAATATAATGAGAGGAGATGGGGAGAGACAGAATGGGATAAACTATCTCATATAGAAGAGGCAAGGAAAAATGGTGACAATGGAGGGGAAGAATAGGAAGGCAAAAAGGAATGGGTCGACCTTATTCCCATTGAATTTGGCTTGAGGAGGGAATGAAATACACACTAAATAGGGTATCTCACCCTCCAGGAGAGTAGAGGGGGAAGGGGATGAGAGGGAGGATGATGCAAGGGAGGGCAGGTGGGAGGGAGGGTGGGAAGGGACGTTGGAAGCACCCACTTTTGAAAAGGGATGGGATCAAAGTAGAGAATAGAACAAGTGGGAGGTGGTATAGGAGGGAGGGAAATATAGTCAGTCTTTTACTATATCTACTATGTTATTGTTTTCATTAGCCACACATGTACAATCTATACTGAACTGCTTGTCTTCCCAGTAAGGGTGGGTGACAAGGGAGGAAGGGAATGAATCTGGAATTCAAAGTTTTAAAATCAAATATTCAAATATATATACATATATATATACTATTATTAATACTATTTTACATGTAATTGGGAAATAAGATATACAGGCACTGGGGCATAGAGATCCACTGGAAAAGTCGAAAGGGGTATGGGAGAAAATATGGGAGAGAGCAGATTGGAGGAGGGGATATCCTGTGGGACTGCTATTTTGGGGCGGTGGGTAAGGGAAAAACAGAGAGAAAATCTGTAACTAAAAATCTGGTGGAAATGAATGATGTAAATCAGAAGTTAATAAAGCATTTGAAAAATTTAAAAAAAATAGACACACTCAAATGGAGAAGAATGCCTCAAAAAGCAGGAATGGCCAGATGCAAAAAAGAATTTCAAAAACTTATTGAAGAAAATAGTTCCTTCAAAATTAGATTGGAGCAAATGGAAGCTAATGATTTTATGAGAAATCAAGATACTATAAAACAGATCCAAACAAATGAAAAAATAGAAGGCAATGTGAAATATCTCATTGGAAAAAAACACTGACCTGGAAAATAAATCCAGGAGAGATGATTTAAAAATTATTGGACTACCTTGAAAGCCATGATCAAAAAAAAGAGCCTAGACATCATCTTTCAAGAAATTATCAAGGAAAATCACCCTGATGTTCTAGAAACAGAGGGCAAAATAGAAATTGAAAGAATTCACCAATCACCCTTGAAAAGGATCCCAAAAAGAAAATTCCTAAGAATATTATATTTTTTTAATTTTTATTTTTTTGCTTTTTGGAGGGCAGTTGGGGTTAAATGACTTGTCCAAAGTCACATGGCTAGTTTTTGTGTTAAGTGTCTGAGGCCGTATTTGAACTCAGGTCCTCCTGACTCCAGGGCCGGTGCTCTATTCACTTTGCCACCTAACCACCCCTCTAGGAATATTATAGCCAAATTCCAGACATTCCAGGTCAAGGAGAAAACATTACAATCAATGAGGAAAAAGCAATTTCAGTATTGTGGAAATACAATCAGGATAACACTAGATCTAGCAGTTTCTACATTAAGGGATCAAAAGGCTTGAAATATGATATTCCGGAGGCCAAAGGAGCTAGGATTAAAACCAAGAATCACCCTACCCAGCAAAACTGCATATAATACTTCAGGGGAAAATATGGTCATTCAATGAAATAGAGGACTTTCAAGTATTCTTTTTTTATTAAAGCAGTTGGGGTTAAGTAACTTGCTCAAGGTTACACGGCCAGTTATTTCTGGGTGTGGTGCTGAGTATCTGAGCCCGGATTTGATCCCCAGGTCATCCCGACACTGGAGCCGGCGCTCTTACTTGCTGAGCCACCTGGCCACCCCTAAGCAATTGGGCCAGTTATTTCTGGGTGTGGTGCTAAGTGTCTGAGCCCGGATTTGATACCCAGGTCATCCCAACACTGGAGCTGGTGCTCTTACTCGCTGTGCTACCTGGAGGCCCCCTTTCAAGTATTCTTGATGAAAAGAAGAGCTGAACAGAAAATATGACTTTCAAATACAAGAATCAAGAGCAGAATGAAAAGGTAAACAGGAAAGAGAAATCATAAGGAACTTATTAAAATTGAACTACTTACATTCCTACATGGAAAGACAATATTTGTAACTCATGAGACTTTTCTCAGTATGAGGATAGTTGAAAGGATTAAATATGTATGTATATGTATACATACATGTTGATGTATGTATAGGTGGATGTAGGTGTGTGTTATATACTATATGTGTGTACGTGTATACATAAAGGGCACAGGGAAAGCTGAATGTGAAGGGATGATATCAAAAAATAAAATTAAGAGGTGAGAGAATATGTTGGGAGGACAGGAGGAGAGAAAGAATGGGATGGATTATCTCAAATAATGAGGCAGGAGAAGGCTGTTACAATGGAGGGGAAGAGCAGGAAGGTGAAAGGGACCTTACTCACATTGGATTTAACTTAAGGAAGGAGTAACATACACATTCAATTGGGCATCTTACCCTAGAGCAAAGTAGGAGGGAAGAGGATAAGAGGGGAGTTGATAGAAGGGAGGGGAAATTGGGGGAGAGGGTAGTTAGCAGCAAACACTTTTGAAAAGGGACAGGGTCAAAGGAGGAAACAGAATAAATGGGGAGTGGGATAGGATGGAGGAAAATATAGTTAGTCTTTTGTAATATAACTACTATGGAAATGCTTTGCATTACTACACATGCATAATTTATATTGAATTGCTTGTCTTCTCAGTGGGGGTGCCTGAGGGGGGAGAAGGGAGAGAATCAGTGTTTTAAAAACAAATATTTTAAAAAGTATTTTTATATGCAACCAGGAAATAAGAAATATAGGCAATGGGGTATAGAAATCCATCTTGCCCTTTCAAAAAGTAAGGGGGGAGATTGGGAGAGGGCAGATTGAGGAAGAAATTAAAGGTATATATAGTCATATAAAAATGCTCTAAATTGTTATTGATGAGAGAAATGAAAATGAAAACAGCTTTGAGATATCATCTCACACCTATCAAATTGGCTACAATGATAGAGGGGGAAATTACAAATGTTAGTGGATGTGGAAAATTTGAGACACTAATATATTGAGGGTGGAGCTGTTTACTGATCCAACCACTTTGGAAAGCAATCTGGAATTGTGCCCAAAGAGTATGTACTCTGTATATACAGGGCATATCCTTTGTATAACCTTTGATGCAGCAATACCACTACTAGGTCTATTTCCCAAGGTGATCAGAGAAAAAGGAAAGGAACCTATATCTTCTAAAATATTGATAGCAGCTTTCTTTGTGGTAGCAAAGAAATGGAAATTGAAGGGATAACTACCAATTGAGGAATGGCTAAACAAATTGTGGTGTATGATTGTAATGGAGTACCACTGTGCTATAAGAAATGATGAGTTGGTTGATTTTAGAAAAACATGAAAAGACTTGCATGAAATAATGAAGAGTGAAATGAGTAAAACCAAAAGAACATTGTATAAAGTGATGATATTGTTTGAAGAATAACTGTGAATGACTAAGTTTTATAAATACCCAAATTAATTACAAAGGGTTTATGAAGGAAGATACTATCCACCTCCACAGAAAGAACTGATAAGGGGGCAACGAGGTGGCACAGTGAATAAAGCACCGGCCCTGGAGTCAGAAGGACCTTCAAATCTGGTCCCAGACACTTAACACAAAAACTAGCCATGTTACCTTGGGTAAGTCCCTTAACCCCAATTGCCCTACCATCCCCCCTCCAAAAAGCAAAAAAAAAAAAGCCCTGATAAATAGAATTATGCATAATATGATTTTATACAGGTAGATAGATATAGATGTCTATTCCAAATGGTGGCCTTCTGTAGTACAGGGTGAGGAGGGAGGGAGACAGTTCAGAACTTAAAATGTAACAAAAAAATAAAATTCAATTTAAAAAAGGAACAAAATGAAGGAATAGTTTCAGAGAAGCCAGTAAAGACTTGTATGAACTGATGCAGAGTAAAGTGAGTAAAACCAAGAGGATCTACACTATAACATCAGTATAGCAAAAACTGAGCAATGCTGGAAGACTTAAAAACTCTAATTAATATAATGACCAACCATGATTCCTACTTCATGACAGCGAAGTAATTGATAGACTAATACGCAGAGTGAGACATATTTTTTTTAAATGGCTAACATGGAAATTTGCTTGACTATAATTATTTGTAACAAGGGTTCCCCCCCCCCTTTCCAGCAGGGAAAGGGAGGTGAAAGGAAGAAAAAAATGCATAATAATTTTTTCAACGAAATGCAAATTTTTTAAAAGACTTGTGAAAGGCATTGGGAAGCTAAGTGACCTTTTCATGATGATATAGCTAGTACTTGTGAGAGGCAGGACCTGAACCCTGGAGTTTTCCATAGTCTAAGGATGGCTCTTTATTAACTATGCAAATCAGTAGACTCCCTCTGAACTTATTATAAGGCCTGCATAATACTACTATCTGGCATTTATTCAGGACTTCAAGTTTTGCAAAGTGTTTTACAATATTGTCTCATTTTATCCTCACAACAACCCTAGGAGATAGATATTGTTATTATCTCCATTTTACAGCTAAAGAAACTGAGACTAAGGGAGGTGATGTGACTTGCCCAGGGTCACACAACTAATAAGAGTCTAAGGCCAAAATTGAACTCAGGTCTTCATGGCACTGGGCCCAGAGCTCTCTCCACTTCAGAACATACTAGCCAATAAGCCTATATTACATAATAATATGTTTTCATAAAGGGAAACAAAAAGGCATAAGGTGGCCAGGATCTTGAGGTCCAAGAAGTCTCCATCTCAAGTCACCAGGGCACTGCTACGGTGTTCCTGCTAAATTACCATAATCTGCTGCCAGGGGGGAGGAAACTGAAACAGAGGCTCAGGTTTGTTCTACCCTAATCCAATGTAGGAAGTGGAAGGAGAAGAGAAAAAGGGGAACAAGAGCCAAAAAGTACAATTACTGATAGGATCATTACTTTTTAGTGATATGAAGAAGATAAAGTTATCCTTTTATAATTGTGGTGACCTAGAGTTTACATGGAGGAAATGAGATCCTTTGGCCTATTTAACTATGATTTTAAGTCCCTGGTTGTAGGCAAAGGGGAATCTACATCCAATTCCCATGGAAAATGAATGTAGTCCCTTAGTAGAGATCTTTAAAGAGGACAAAATTTAGTATTATTCCCCTAATGGAATTCTTACTGAGGGGAAGGATTTACCAGGGAAAATTTTACGAAAGTCTTTTAGCTTAAATCCAGAGGTCAAGTTAAACAAATGGTTAAAGATAGAAAAGAAATAAGCATGTATAAGGACCTACTATGTGCCAGGCACTGGACTAACTTTACAAATATTATCTTGTTTGGTTCTCTCATGGACCCTGGGGGATGTGTGCTATTACCATCTCTATTTTGCAGCTGACGAAGCTGAAGCAGACAGATGTTAAGTGACTTGCCCATGATCACACAGTTATTAAGTGTCTCAGGTTGGATTTGAATTTAGGTCTTCTTGACTCCAGGTCCAGCACTGTATCCCCTGTGACACTTAGCTGCCTCAGGAAAGTACTTACAGATACTTTGTTCTCCAGACAAGACACATGAAGCATAAAACCTTCAAGAAGAAAGCTGTGGTTGTATATGCCAAGAGGATTACTGGCATCCTCAAGTCAAAACTCAATGGGAATAACACATTTAGAGTAATTAACACCTACTCAATCCCAGTCTTAACAACCATTCTGTAGCAATAAAATGGATGATGAGAGGTAAAAAGTTTCCAAACAAATTTGGAAATTGCCAAAATAATATTAGTGAGACACAGGACCCATCAACCCAAAGCAGCTTTAGAAAAATTAATACTTCTTCTCCAAAAAGGAAGAAGAGTGTTCTTAGATGGCCTCAAAGTACGTGATGAATAGGTTTAAAACCTAGAGAAAGACTTCTGGAATAAACAGATCATTTTTTGAAAATGAATTTATTTGTCTTACATGCATTTGTAATCTCTTCCTCTCAGTGGAACTGTAATTGAACAATAACAAGTCCCCAATCCCAAATAATAATAATAAAACCTTCATTATAAACATGTATAGTCTAACAAAAGAAATTCCCACACTGGTCATGACCCCAAATTTATGCAAATAGACATCATTTCACAGATAAATAGTAAAGGCTAGCAATAGATACGTAGTGACGATGAAATGACTTAGATGAGAGAATAGAATGGAAATCTATCCATGGGTGATAACCACAAAAACCCAATCAATAATAGGTTAAAAAAAATGAACAAATGGTTAAATCATTCATGTTCATTTACAAAAATGGAAGGGTTGATGATATCAATTCAAGATCAGGTTATTGCCACCAGAAATTACAGAAAGGTTACCCTTAAGGAGCCTAGTCTAATTAATTGATATCGATTTTGAAAGGAAAGATAGTACAACCTGTCAATGCAAATCGCAAAAGTTTAGCATGGTGCCAAATGCTAGCAAGATGATAATAAACTAGCCAATACCTAACAAAAAGCAACCTGACAACCAGAATGATACATCAAAAATTCACTCTTTCACAAAGTAACAGTTACAAGTACCTGTACTACACATGAATATCTCAAGATATCCTTGAGAATTACACTAGATAATAAGTTATACTAGCACCGACTAGAGCAATATCCTTTCCATCATCTTTTCTCTACCTGGAGTTATCGCCGTGATGATGTCACTGTAATGGTATGTGGGATGAAAAAGTTCAGAGTCTGAGTCTGAGATCAGAAAAGGTCTTTATTCTTTCTCATGAGAAAGGGCACAGCCTTTGTTGCTCAAACAGCTTTTGTCAGGGAGTGCAAATTGCAGAAGCTCTCAGGCTTCTGTTATCCTAATCCTGAGCCTGCCTCCAACCCCTGTCCCCCCTTACCATTGGTGGGTAAAGCAAGCTCACAATCTTTTTTTTTTCTTTTTGGTGGGCAATTGGGGTTAAGTGACTTGCCCAAGGTCACACGGCTAGTTTTGTGTGTGTGTTGAGTGTCTGAAGCCAGATTTGAGCTCAGGTCCTCCTGCCTCCAGGGCCAGTGCTCTACTCACTGCGCCACCTAGCCACCCTAACAATCTGCTTACTAATGCTAATAAATTGGCACAAAGCAATCTCAATCCATTACCATAATTATTACCGTGTTTCCCCGATAATAAGACCTATCCCGAAAATAAGCCCTCCCCTTACTGTGTAAGATTCCTTTAAAATAAGCCCTCCCCCGAAAATAAGCCCTATTGAGATTGCTACTGTAGTGAAGGTGATCCCCTGCGCTACATGCTACATTACAGTACCCTCTGTATGCACCGCCCCCCCCCATGAAATGCACGCCGCGCTCCAAGCTGCATCCAATCAGAGCTGCAGCAGTGAGCGCGTCATCCTGTTCTTCCCCAGTGATTTGCTTATTGAATAAAGGTACATTTTTTTGTTCACATTTACCTGTTTATTAAAATTGCTGTCAATGTTCATTAAAATAAGCCCTCCCCTGAAAATAAGCCCTCTGGTGTTTTTCTGTCCAAAAAATTAATATGACAGTGTCTTATTATCGGGGAAACACGGTACTAATGAGACTCTAATTTTGTTAGATAACATACATAATACATGAGGTTCACTAAGCAAGAGCAGGAACAACCCCAGAATACTGAACCCTCACCAGTCCAACCTAGATGTGTCCTTATCTGGGCCTGACTGTCCCAAGGCCACTGTTTCATTTCTAATTGGTGAAATATACCTGCTGCTGCTGCCAGCTTCTTTTTATTTTATATCATCTCACTTTTAGTATTATCTAGGAGTTCTCTGGGAACTGGGAACCCAACTGCTTCCCAAGGCTACAGTCTGGGACTTTTTCTCAGGAACCTTGTTTCAGCAATTCTTGCAGTTCTGTAGAAATTTAACCCTTTGCTACCTCTCACACTAACATTCCTTTCCCCAAACTAAAAACACCTCTAATTTAGTCTCAATAATTCAATAGATTTTATTAATACCCAACAGTTCTTATGTATGTTGGGATTCTATTCTGTGGGATTCTATTCATATGTATCCCTCAACTACCTGTGAGACCTTGGAAACATATTCTTTGGGCCTCAAGTTTCTCACCTATAAAATGATAGGGTCAGACTAGATGGACTCTAAAACCATCATCTTATGACCTGTAAGTTGTATTCGATGTTCTCAGAAAAACCTGAGAAGACATATATGAATTGATGCAAAGTGAAGTGAGAAGAATCAGATCATTATACATAGTAACAGTAATATTATACAATGACCAACTGTGAATGATTAACTATTCTGAGCAATACAATGATACAACACAATTCTTATGATAAAAATGCTAAAAAAATTTTGATAAGCTCTATGACCTTAGGTGTGGATAGCCTTGCATGAAATGGTTTGAGCAGAACTAAGAGAACATTGTATATAGTGATGGCAATATTGTTTTAAGAACAACTCTGAGCAACTAAGTCATTTTGACTATGATAAACACACAAACTAAAAATAAAAGACATGTGAAAAGAGACACTATCAGCATCTGGAGAAAGAACTGAAAAATAGAAGTATATATAGAATAATTTTACATATATATGTAAATACACACACACACACACACACACACACACATACTTATTTGTATCTAATGGTGACCATCGCCAGGGTGGGAGGGAAGAAAAAAAAAAGGAAAAGAAATTCACATGATAACTTTATTGTACAGTTTGAAGGAATAGCAAGTTGTATATAATGGATGTGCAGTTTCATGGACAATTACCTTTTTTTTATAATATGTTATGGAAATTCCTGTTCTATTTCATAAATTAAAACTAAATTTTTTTAAATGCAATCCATCTCCAGTGAAAAAAACTTATGGAATATGAATGCAGATTAAAGCATACTTTTTTAACTTTATTTTTCTCAGATTTTTCTTTTTTTAATCTTTGTTCTCTTTTGCTTGATAGCTAAAAAGGAAATGTGTTTTGTATGATTGCACATGTATAATCTATATCAAAATGCTTGCCTTCTCAAGGAAGGGAGAGGTGAGGGAGGGGATTCAGAACTCAAAAATTGTAAAAAAAAAAAAAAAAAGAATATTAAAATTGTTGTAACATGTAATTGTGAAAAAATAAAAACATTCTTTTTTAAAAGATAAAAAGGGAAGGGTAGTGTGGAATAAGGGTAGAAGAGAAGCTGGGAAATAAATATGAAGAAACAAAAAAAATAAAATAAAGTACTAAGTGTGAGTAGTATTGAAAGATTTGTTCTCAGAGGATTTGTTATTCATCACCATTCATATAATCCTAAAGGCTACACAAGCCTATATTTCCTGCTGTCCCACTCAAAGACATTCTTATAAATGTCAGAATTTATCCTTTTATTTTCTCGTCACAGAGCATACCATTTCTATCAAAATAGACAAACTCACTTTTATCAAAGAATTCTTGTCCGTAGTTTTCTTTGACTTCCACTGGGCCTTTATCCCAAGAACTTGTTAAAGTCTCCTGGTACTTTTTTTTTTTAAGCAATCGGAGTTAAGTAACTTGCTCAAGGTTACACGGCCAGTTATTTCTGGGTGTGGTGCTGAGTATCTGAGCCCAGGATTAGATCTCCAGGTCATCCCGACACTGGAGCCAGTGCTCTTACATGCTGTGCTACCTGGCAGCCCCCTCCTGGTACTTCTGAATATCCGACATGTTGGTTTTGAAATAGCCAGGTTCAATTATGCAGACTTTCACCCTTTTGGGTTGAATATCCATTCTGAAACAGATCCACCCAATTTAACACAATGGTTTAAACACACCCTCAATTTTAATATTCATAGAGAGAAAATACAAATTAGTCAAGAACTTGTGAAATCTCTCATGATATCAGTACTGTAGGGATGAAGGGGACATTCGAGGTTATCTAGTCCAGCTGGGTCAAACTCAAGCAGAAACTGATCCCTGCCATTTATAGATGTCTGAGACTTAGCAGCTAGCTAGGTGGCGCCTGGTTAAGTCTTTTAACTTCTTTGAAAACCTGCTTCCTCATCTGCAAAATGAGGCTAATAATACTCCCATGGGTATTCACTTCTTCTGAAAAATGTTTTGAAATTTTAAATATCAGTCTATTGACAGAGCATTTATTAAATGCATCACAGGTTGTGGTTTGTCATTTTTCTTGAAGAGGACCATGGCATCAGGGAGATGATGACATGACTTGCAATTGACTTTCACTTGAGTGAGACGGGGCTCTGCAAGGTCACCAGCCTCACTTTCTCCTCCAGACCCATCTGGGCCCAGTGGCCAGATATCCATCCATCAGGACAACTGGAGATGGCCCTGCATGCAGTTCGAAACCTTTACCCTTTTAAGCTAAGGTCTTTTGAAGTTCTCACTCTGAGGGAGGCAATGCCCATTCAATGAATAGGCCTCTTTAAGAAATGTCAATGGATGGCCCCTTTAATTAAATGAATGGGGACTCAGTTAACCAGTTCCAGCTAGGCAACTCCTTCCTAGCAGGTAGGTGGCTCAGTGAATGGACCACTGGCTCTGGAGTCAGGACCTGAGTTCAAATCTGGCCTCAAACACTTAACACTTACTAGCCCTGTGACCTTGGCAAGTCACTTAACCCCAATTGCCTTGCATTCGCCCCTTCAAAAAATGGGGGACAAACAATGCACCCACAAATAAGTACCTACTATTCTTTAGTTACAGTGCTAGGCACTGGGGATTCAAAAAAGAGGCAGAAGAGAATTCCTGCCCTCAAGAAATTCAGTCTAATGAGGGAGACCACAGGCCCACAACTATGTACAAACTCCCCCAACCAGTCTCTTACTATTGATTAATTCACTTAACATCTCTTAAGTGCCTTCTGTATGCAAGGCAGCATGGCCTAGTGAATAGAAAACTGCCCTTAGAATCAGGAAGACCTGGGTTCAAATTCTGCCTCCCACACATATTGGCTTGGTGTCCCATAGGAAAGTTACTTGGGCCCCAGTGCTCTCAGGCAACACTGTAAGACTAGAAATGGCAAATCTGCATTGGGAGGGAGAGCTCTACACTGGGAGTACCTTAGACAGATGAAATCAGAGGGGAAGGAAGG
>NW_027185715.1:1049650-1127960 GCF_028583685.1 Petaurus breviceps papuanus | reverse complement strand
CAATGTTCCAGGAACTATGTTAGGTATTGAGGACACAAGAAGAGCCAAAAGAGACTCCCTGCCCTCAAGAAACTCACAGTCTAGAGGGGCAGACAATATGCAAACAAGTCCATACAAGCTGTATATAGCAAATAACCAATAGGGGTAGGCATGAAAATTAAGAGGTATCTAGAAAGGATATCCTGTAAAAGATAGGATTCTTGCTGGGATTTATTCCTGGGAAACCAAGAGACGGAAATAAGGAGGGATAGCATCCCAAGCATAGGGGACAGAGAGAGAAAAAGCCCAGAGCCAAGAGACAGAGTGTTCTGTTTGTGGAATACTGGTGACAGATATATGACTATGTATGTATTCACTTAAGGTATACAATGCATCAATCTGACCACAGCCCCCAAGAGCAAATACAAATATGCTTGGAATCTTCAGTCTTAGGAGAAAATGTAGACCTCTTGCTAATGATCACTCCTCTACTTGTGTCCTTGATCCCATCTCCTCTAGAATTGGGCCTTTTTGATCATTCCTTCTCTTTCCTTAATTTTCAACTTCTCCTTATCCAATGGCTCCTTCCCTGTTGCTTACAAATATGCAATTCGGTCTATCTCCCTCATCCTTAAAACTCATGTCATTTGATCTTCTTATTGCTGCTGGGTTGTTCCTTAGTGTTCAACTCTTCAGAATCCCATGGATCATAGCATGCCAGGTCGTTTTATGCTCCACTTTCTCTTGAACTCTGTCCAAGCTCATGTTCCTTGTTTCTATGACACTATCTATCCATCTCATCCTCTGCCATCCCCTTTCCCTTTTGCCTTCATTCTTTCCCAAAATCAGGGTCTTTCCCAATGAATCCTATCTTCTCATTATGTGGCCAAAGCATTTAAGCTTCAACTTTAATATTTGATGATCTGGTAAAGAGCCTGAATTAATTTCTTTTTAAGTATTGACTGATTTCTCCTCCTTGCTGTCCAAGCGACATTCAAAAATCTCCAGAACCAAAATTAAAAATGTCAGTTCTGAGGCACTCAGTATACCTTAGAGTCCAACGTTCTAAGCCATACATTGCTACTGGAAAACCATAGATTTGACTATGTGGACTTTTATTGGCAAAATGATATCTCCTCTTTTTAATGTGCCATCCAGATTTTCCATAACGTTTCTTCCAAGGAGCAAGCATCTTTTAATTTGATTTGATCTCACTATCCCCTAAAGTCATTGTCCTATCTCCTTCCTCCCTTTTAAAATGAAACTGAAAGAAAAATGCATCTGCCCTCATCCCCTTCACTTTCTCATCACTGGCTCACTTCCCACATCCTTGGGATCTGACTTCCAGCCTCATCAGTCAACTGAAACTGTTCTCTCCAAAACTACTCATGCTTTCTGAACTGACAAATCCAGTGTTCTTTTTTCAATCTCCTTCTCGACATATCTCCAGTATTGGGTACTATTACCAGGGCCTACTTCCTCCCTGGGTCTTTATGACACTGCTCTCTTCTGGTTCTCATTCTAGTCACTTCTCAGTCTCTTTCATTGCATCACCATACACATCTCATCCACTTTGCATTGATGTTCTCCAGGGTTATGTTGTAGTCCTCTTCTCTCCCTATTCTCTCTCTTCATAATCTGTCAGCCCCACTGGGTTCAACCATCATCTCTTTGCAAATGACAATCACACCTATATATCCACTCCTAGTTTCTCTTCCTGGCACATAATAAGGGATGAATAAATGGTTGTTGATTGGACTGAACTCCAGGCCCATGTCACCAACTGGACATCTCCTATCCTATAGGTCTCTCAAACTCAATACATCCAAAACAAAATTCATTATCATTCTTCCTAAATCCTTTTCTCTTCCTAATCTCCCTGTTTCTGTTGAGGGCACCACAATCCTTCTAATCACCCAGTTTCCCAATCCTGAAGATATCCTCAATTCCTCACTTTCACTCTCTCCTCATATCCAATCAGCTGCCACATTTTATCAATTCTTCCTTGACAAGATCTCTTAAGTCTGTCCCTTTTACTTCACTCCCATGGCAGCTGTCCCAATTTAGGGCCTCATCTACTTGGAGGATTGAGATACTGTCCTTGATCCCATTCCCTCTCCCCTAGATGGATAGATGAATGGATGGATGGGTGGATGGATAAAGTATAACAATAGTTAACCTTAGACAATCTGAAAAAGCTTCTACTCAATACTTGGAACAGCAGTATGGTGCTGAAAGGAAAGCAAGTCTCTCCACCACACTAGAGACATTGACAATCCTCCCCCTGCCTTTCTTCACCATTGGTATCATTGTCATTGTCACCTCAATTAATCCAATCAGGTTTACATTCAGTGTCTTCAGGAGGTTCTCCCTGGTCATGAACTCATTGGAAACATCTAGGAAGATAACTCCTTCACTGTTGATGAGGCCCCAGAGTCCTACAAAAATGTAAATCAAAATGGCAAGTCCATTAAAATGTAGTATTGGAAAGGGTTGTTAAAGAACACCTAGACTAACCTTAGGTATAGACTAGAATATATTCTAACCCTAATCAATTTAATGAGGGGCAGTAAAGTGTAGTAGAGAGAGCCTTGGTGTCAGGAAGGCCTCCGTTTGGGCCCTGCCTATGATAGAAATTAGTCGTATGATCATGAACATGATCCTTAAAATCATTAGATTACAAGCTTCTTGAGGGCAGGGACGGTCTTTTGCCTCTTCTTGTATCCTTAGCACATAACATAGCACCTAGTACACAGCAGGGGCTTTGTAAGGTTTATTGATTGATTGACTGAAAAAGTTACTCAACCTCTTAGTTCTAGGCAACTCTAAAAGACTATAATTTACAAACAAGTTGCTTATTTCCATTGGTAGTTTCCTACACAAGTGAGTTCCCAACACAGATGAAATCACAGATCATAGACTAATTAATGGATCAATTAATTGATTTAATAAGGAATCTAGCATACCACCCAGTACAAAAATTCCCTCTAGATTTGGAGCCTAGTCCAAGAATATATTTAGAAACACAACGGCTTATTGCTGGTCTATAAAAAATAATGAATATGATTACTACTGAGAAGCACGGGAAATGCATATACAAAATGAAGTAAGTAAAACCAGGAAAGCAACATACAAGACTAGAACAATATTAATGGAAAGAATAACAAAAAACAGTGGAAACTAAAGGATACAAAATTATAATGACCAAGTTTGGCCACAAAGAAGATATGTCAAAAGACACCTCTGTTTCCTTTGCAGAGGTAGGAGGACTTCTGATATGTTGGTTAGTTTTGCTAAATTGTTTTCTTTGCTTTTTTTATTCTTGTTAATAAAGAATGGTTCTCTAGAAGCAAGTGGAGAAAGTGGCAGGTAAGGAAATGTGGATGATGTAAACATTTTTAAAATTAGATTTTTTTCATGGAAAAATAATTTTTAAGGAGATGGACACATTGATGTATTATTGGTGGATCCGTGAATAGATAATCATCCTGGAAAGCAATTTGGAATTGTATAATAAATAAAATTATTCCATTTCCAGGCTTTTGTAGTGGACCCAGTCATTGTGGTTGTGTGATTTTCTCCATCTTCATTCAGCAATATGTGTATAGGAGTGAAGGTGGGGAATGGAGAGAGTGAGGTAAAGCTGACAGATTGGCTGGTAGTAATCTACAATGTGATTGGGAGCTAGGGATTCAATTAAAAACATCTGTACAACACAATGTTGTCAATCTCAACTGTCCTCTTGAGATAATAACAAAATGAAAGATTTTTAGAGGCAAAATAGACATTTAAATATTAAAAAGATGTAGAAAAACGTTTTTGAAAAGATGTAGAAAATAATTCCACACCTAGAAAAAGTCTTAAGGCTTGAATTTTTCAGGTGCCTATAAAAAGACCAGTGAAACAATAAACTTGCCTGAATATACATACTGATTCCATATCAGATATGATAGGAGGCAACTAGATGGCACCAGGTCTGGAGTCAGAAAGATTCTTCTTCCTGAGTTCATATCTCACCTCAGACACTTACTAGCTATGTGACCCTGGGCAAGTCACTTAACCCTATTTGCCTCAGTTTCCTCGGCAAATCACTCCAATATCTCTGACAAGAAAACCCCAAATGGGGTCACAAAGAGTCTGACATAACTGAAAAATGAATAAATAACAAAAGATTATGACCCCAACAGGAAGGGAAGGAAATAAGCATTGACATCTTACTAAAACATTTAAGCCTGCTGACAACTATTTTTTAACTAATATTCTCATCCTCCTAACAACCTTGCAAAGTACATGCTGTTATCATTCCCATTTACAGTTAAGGAAACTGAGACAAACAGAGGTTAAGTGAGTTATAAAGAATCATATTGTTAGTAAACTTCTGGGACTAGACTTGAACTCAGGTCTTCCTGACTCCAAGCATGCTAAGCCCATGTAACAGCAAGCAAAGAAGTAGTTAACACCTTGTTTCAGTTCCTGATTGTATCAAGTATTAAGATCCAGAACTTGTGAATCCCACAACTTATGAACCCAAGAACATGTGAGCTCCTGCAACAGGAAGGTGAGGAGCTAATAATAAGGAGAAGACTAGGCTGGAGAGAGCAGAACTGATAAGGCAGCTCTTGTGGTGGAGGAGAGAACTTGTGGTATCCCAGCACTCTGTGTTAATGTTTGATTGTGATACTTTCTACAGAAGACCTAGGACATCACTGGAAGCCCTGAAAGAGCATTTTCTGGTTGTCTGTTTACAGAAGTCCTGGAAGAGGGCTTTGGAGGTCCTGGGACTTTACTGATAATTAACATTGACCCCTTGGACTTTGTTTGTGGGTCTGTGTTGATTTTCATGTTGATGATTTGTACAGACCTCTTGGACCTTGTTTCTGGGTCTGTGTTGATTTCTGTATTGATGATTTGTGCTGACCTCTTGGACCTTGTTTCTGGGTCTGTGTTGATTTCTATACTGATGATTTGTGTTAAGTTCTCAGACCTTATTGTTGGGTCTGTGTTGATCTCACAGGCAGATAGTGAATTGATGATGGTGCCGGCAATGCGGATGAATATCATTGTGGCTCTGTTAAGCTTTGTCTTCCCAGAAACCGGAATTGTGAAGGACTTGAGGTGGACTGAACACTGTGAGCTTCAATATGGAATGGGAACTAGACAAGGAACTGGAAAATGAACTGGGAGCTGCCTGTCTTTGAACCCAGGTAACAGTTGTGTAGATTTGGGCAGGAGCTGGGACCATGGAAGATGGACCAAGGAAGCTGACAGCCAACCTGAGTCAAGATGAAAAGATCTCTTCTTGGGTACCTGATGCTGACTGAGAAGATTATGATTTACTATGACCTAAGGGTGGAGAACTTTGTGCTTTATATCCTGTACTTTTTCAGGATGATTGAATAAAGCATGATTGGAAAAAAAATCTCCAGTTAAAAAGAAGGAAGACTTTTTGACTGAGAGATTAAGACAATGTGACCAAGGGGTGGAGAACCTTGACCTTTGAATTTTGTGTCCATTAAGGAGGCTTGCCTCCTTAAGGATGACTGAGTTAAGTTCTGACTGAATGATTATACTTTGTGCCCCTTAAGGAGCTTCCTTAAGGATAACTCAATTGAGGGCTTACTAAATGATTGAGTTACTAAATGAATGTAATCTTTTCCTTAAAACTATGTGACCATTGTGGTGATAAACTATGGGGCCACGTTAGTGATAAGTTAAGTCATAACATTGTGAATGCTGTACTTTGATTTCTGTGAATGTTTTGCCTTAACTTATTGCTGAATAAATAGTGAATTCACTATACTATATAATGAGAACCTTGAAGCTGTTCACAGCAGCAGTCTTCTGGAAAGCTGCATGTGCTTGACTTTATAGCCCAGTGCTCAATCTACTGTGCCATCTAATTGCCAGAAGTCTGGGAAATGGAAGTAGCTGAAATCTGGAGTGATCACAAGGAAGCAAAGGTGATCACAGATTTGGATCACAAAGCCCAAGGCTACACAGAAAATAAGTACCAGGGCTAGCATGTAGATACTTTTCCTTCTATACCAAATCTCACACTTTTTCCATCACATTTTTCTACCCCATTGAAGAGCAACAGACAGTTGGTACACCCTAGTCACAACCATGTAAAACTCAACAAGCAATTACTAAATTCCTACTTTGTGCAAAGTACTATGGAAACAATCACAAAAATGAAAAATATCCCTAACCCCAAGTCACTTGCATTCCACAACATGTAAAAAAAAGTAAGCTAATTTGAGCAGAAATTGGAAATGCTCACAGTCAAAAGGATCATGAAAGGTTGCCCATGTGAGGGGGCACCTAAGCTAAGCTTTAAATGATGCTATAAGGCATTAATGCATTCTAGCCGGGAAGGACAGAAACCCTGTGCATGGGCTCAAAGGCAGGTGGTAGAATGCCAAGTGCAGGAAAACAACAAATAGGCCACTTTCTGTGGGATACAGGCTACATGAAAGGAAGTCATACAATAAAGTATGGAAAGGTAGTCTGCAGTCAGCTTGGAAAGGGTTTCCCCTTGCGAGCTGAGGACTTTATATATTATCTCAGAGGCAATGAGTCACTGGTGTTTCCGGAGCAAGAGAGAGGTCAGGAAGATTATTTTGATAGCCATGTAGAATATAAATTGGAGAGAGGGAGAGATTGAAAGCAGAGGTACCAATCAACAGACTATTACCATGGTCCAAGAGAACTAATGACGGCCTGAACCAGAGTGGCCAGTCATATGAATAGAGAAGAGATAGAGAAGAGAGATACTGAGGAGGCAGATTTAACAAGTCTTGGCAACTGACTGAATATGGGTGATGAGTAAAGAATCTAGCATGGTTCTAAGATTGGCAACTTGGGTGACTGGAAAGAAGACAGTGGTGAATTAAAGATGGGCTTAGGAGGCCAAATAATTCATTGTTTTAAATACATTGAGCTTGATAGGACTAAAGGGCATTGTGGGAAAGATGTCCAACAACAGACAGTAAAAAACAAAGAATTTGGAGGGATGTCCATAGGGCTCCATGGATTTTTTTGCTTTTTCATAATAAAAAAATAATTGGACAGGAAAAAAAAAGTGGCAATAAGTTTTTGCCTAAACAATTATCATGCTTACCTTGTGATAAAAATCTGTTTCTGAAAAATACCTTATAAAGCCCATCTTTCTGAACAATCCTGGTCACGTTTTGTAGTGCTTTCAAGATTATGCTTTGAGAAAATTAGGAAATGTAAAATGGATGATTCTGATTACATTTATTTGAAAAGTTTTTGCACAAATAAAACCAAAACAACTAAGATTAGGAGGGAAGATAAAACCTGGGAAACAATTTTTGCAGCCAGAGTCTCTGATAAAGGCCCCATTTCTAAACAATATAGAGAACTGAATCAAATGTATAAGGATACAAGTCATTCTGCAACTGACAAATGGTCAAAGGATATGAATGGACAATTTTCAAAGGAAGAAATTAAAGCTATCTACACTCATATGGAAAATGCTCTAAATCACTATCGATTAGAGAAACGCAAATCAAAACAACTCTGAGGTACCACATCACATCTATAAGATTGGGTAATGTGACAAAACAGGAAAATGATAAATGTTTCAGGAGATGTGGGAAAATTGAAACACTAATGCATTGTTGGTGGAGTTGTGAATTGATCCAATCAATCTGGAAAGCAATTTGGAACTATGCCCAAAGGGTTATAAAACTATGGATTCCCTTTGACCCAGCAATACCACTTCTACGTCTATATCCCAAAGAGATCATAAAAACGGGAAAAGGACCCTCATGTACAAAAATATTTAGAACAGCTCTTTTTGTACAATTGGAAATTGAAGGGATGTCCATCAATTGGGGAATGGTTGAACAAGTTGTGGTATATGAATGTAATGGAATACTATTGTGCTGTAAGAAATGATGAGCAGGGGCAGCCAGGTGGCTCAGCGAGTAAGAGCACCAGCTCCAGTGTAGGGATGACCTGTGGATTGAATTCAGGCTCAGATACTTAGAACCACACCCAGAAATAACTGGCCATGTAACCTTGAGCAAGTTACTTAACCCCAATTGCTTTAAAAAAAAAAAATGATGAGCAATGACTTCAGAAAAACCTGTAAAGACTTATATGAACTGATGCTGAGTAAGGGGAGCAGAACCAGGAGAACATTGCACATTGAAACAGCCACATTGTGCATTGACCGGCCTGGAGAGACTTAACTCTTCTCAGTATTGCAAAGATCTAAGACAATTCCAAAAGACTCATGATGGAAAATGCTATCCACATCCAAAGAAAGAACTTTGGATTCTGAATGCACATCCAAGCATACTGTTTGCTCTCTTTTTCTTTTGTTGTTTTGTTTTGTTTTTTTCTAGCAGTTCCTAATTCTTTACTTCAGGACTAAATTGAAAATTTGTTTCATATGAATGTATAAGTAGAACCTATATCAGATTGCATGTCATCTTGGGGAGGGGGAGAAAATTTACAATGCAAACTCTTATGGAAGTGAATGTGTAAAAATAAAAATAAATTAATTTTTTTAAATATTATGCCTCTAAATCTTTTAATCCCAAAATGGAAACAAAAACCCCAAATCCCCCGTGCTCATTTTCTTTTTTTTTTTTAATTTTTTAAGCAATCTGGGTTAAGTAACTTGCTCAAGGTTACACGGCCAGTTATTTCTGGGTGTGGTGCTGAGTGTCTGAGCCCAGGATTCAGTCTCCAGGTCATCCCAACACTGGAGCCGGTGCTCTTACTCGCTGAGCCACCTGGCCGCCCCTAAGCAACTGGGGTTAAGTAACTTGCTCAAGGTTACACGGCCAGGTGTTTCTGGGTGGGTACTAAGTGTCTGAGCCCAGATTCGATCCACAGGTCATCCTGACACTGGAGCCGGTGCTCTTACTCACTGTGCTCCCAGTGCTCATTTTCTAAAGAAAACTATTAAGCAAATGAAAACAACACAAAAGGTTGTACCTGTCCTCCTAAGTGAAAAAATGAAGTTTTCAAACCCCACATATGCCTTCTTCAAGCTTAAGGATTTAAGAAAAATGAAATAATGTCTCTCTTTCATTCCTACCTTTATTTCCCACACACTCCTTCACCCACTGGGCTGCTGCCATGATGTCCTCAGTCATGGTCACATCCAGGAACCAATTCTACTATGGATTATCCTATAAAAATCTTAATTCCACCCCTTTGAGGTTTCAGGTCCCCAAAAGGACTCTTGCCCTCTGTAAAGCATACAATAAACTTTTACAACTCTGACTCCAAGTTAGCCTGGGCTGAATTCTTTCCAGACTGAATCACAGGCTTTCT
Organism: Petaurus breviceps papuanus; assembly: GCF_028583685.1. Taxonomy (NCBI): domain Eukaryota; kingdom Metazoa; phylum Chordata; class Mammalia; order Diprotodontia; family Petauridae; genus Petaurus; species Petaurus breviceps. The sequence goes on along the minus strand of NW_027185715.1, from coordinate 1,118,666 downwards.
GTCTTAGGTAAAAATCAGAGTTTCTGGTGAACCTATTGTGAGCCATCCCTCATCATAATCAGAACCTTAAAAGTTCTTCACAGTGGCATTCTCTGGAAAGCTGCTCATGCTTGGCTTTACACCATTACACAACCAAGTTGCCTCAGTTTCAGAATTCCCTACTTGAGGAGAAGAAAAGGCGTAAGTCTGGGTTGCAGACTGGGAGTTTTACCGGGTACCAAACACAAGGAAGGGAACAATGGTAGCCTACACTTAATGATTTCTGTCTCTCTGACCTCTGGGAAAGAAGAGGCTTGGTCTAAGAGAAAAGGAAGAAAAGACAAAACTTCGCTTAGAGCACAGAATCTCAGTTATTGAGTCTTGTCTGACTCTCCATGTCCACATTTTGGGGTTTTCTTGGCAAAGATCCTAGAGAAATTTGCCGGTTCCTTCTTCTGCTCATTTTACAAATAAGGCTCTGAGACAAACAGGATTAAGCGACAGGTCCATAGTCAAACAAGGAGTAAGCATCTGTGGCCAGACTTGAATTCATAAACATGAATGTTCCTAATTCCAAGCCCAGTGTTCTATCCACTGCCCCACCTAGCTGTCTTGTTTTAGCCATTATTCTTCTTTTAGGTAAATCAGTGAAGACAGAAAGAATGGTTTAACAGCTAAAGAGAGCTTCCATGCACCAGAGTCACTGAGATCACCAACACACTGAAGAAAGAGGTGACTGGAAGATCATGGCAGGAGCCCTGATGCTCAGGCAAAGAATCTACAGAGACCAGATGAGGAACCAATCAGGAACCAAGAGAAAAGGCAGAACTCTAATGGGAATATAGCCATTGATACTAAGGGTAAGGGAGACAACTCTAGAGTTCTTGTGGACCAAAAGCCCAAAGGGGGACTCATTGAGAACACAGGGAAAGAAATGCCTACTGCAAGCTTGAAGCTCTTGCATATGGAACCATGACTGGGAAAATAGATTCTATGAGACCTGACACCCACTGCAGTCTTGCCAAGTTGATTCTACCCTGACTAAAAAACTTAAGAGGTTTATTTAGCATCCAACCCAGACAAGATTGGGACAAGTGACTCCAGACACAAGATCTGAAAGAAAAGTTTCAGTCAGATATGAGACAACACAACTAAGAAAGACTAAAGCCTAATACTAATAGTGTTAATAATCATTAATATTGTAGTAGACACCCAAGAAATAACAGGACAGCAAAGCCAGTTATAATTTAGGAATGTTTATTAACCAGCTGGCGACTGCCTCCCCAATAGGGAAGACAGCATTGATTCTTCTGTAAAATACACTTACATAGAGTTCAGTGTTGCTAATCAACAAAATGTGGTTCCAAGGAGGGGTACCATTTCTAGTAAAGTCTTGGGAACCTAACAAGAACAGACTTGTATCTGGACTAACAAGAACAAACTTATATCTGGGGTATGTTTCTAGCAATACATATGAAAAGTTCCCTCACTATTATGGCCTATTAGGTGGTTTCCAGGGACCCTTCTGGCAGGTTTAGGCAGCTTTGGTGTATAATTTCTGATAGGCACTTCAATATTACCTCATTTAATATTCACAACAATCCTGTAAGATATATGCTATTATTATTCTCCTTTCCCAGAGGAGAAAACTGAGGCAAACAGAAGTTAAGTGATTTGCCTAAGATCACACAGCTAGTGAGGTCTGAAACTTGTTCTTAGAATCCATATGCCTAGATTATAATCCCAATTCCAAAATAGTATCTCTGTCACCCTAGACTAATCCCAACCTCTCAGAAGCTCAGTTTCCTCACCTGTAAAATAGGGGTAACAATATACTACCTAATACATTCCAAATGAGCAAGTATTTATCAAAAACTTACTATATGCAAGGTACTATGTGTATAAAACCAAAAAAAAAAAACCAGCCCCTTCCCTCAAAGAAGAAAACTTTGTAAACACATATGAATGTAAGCAATCATTGCCAAAATATCTCACACCAAAATACATTTAAAGCCTGAGTGAGAAAAAGTCAATTTTGTGACAGCTAATATCTTTTGTTGTATTTCTTGAGATCAACCTTCATATAAGAATACAGATATCTTGCAAAGTTTTTACTCAGACTCAAAGAAAGAAGTATTACTGGCAACATTCTTGTTTAACCATCATCCCTGCCAGAGGAAAATATACTGAGATTTGCATATACTTGCATATACTTGTGAGATTCAAAAATAAGATTTGACATCTAAAGTAAAAGTGACAACCCAAGTCTTGTGAAACAATTTTTAAAGGTCCTTTTTCTCTCATTTTCCAAAACTTGCCCCAGGACTGGCATCTGGTCTTAATTGCCATAATCAAAGAATCCATAAGGAAAAGGATGATTTTAAATTCATTTGCCATGCTAAAATTTCCCATTCCTCTGTTCCCATCTCTCCAAGCCATGCTTCACTCTCACTCCCTTTCATTACAAACAGGACAGTCATTATTAGCTCAGGTCTAAGATTGGAACAGACTTTCTAAATATTTTTCTAATCCCCAACAAGTACTTATCTTGTTCTCAGTTAAATAGTAATTAATCCCTATAAAGACTAAAGTATAAGTTGAGAAAGTTTTAACATCTTAAACCCCAAAGGGTTTGTATATTGTTAAGACCAGAATGAGAAAGAACAATAAATTTTGACCCCCCCCAAAAAAAAACAAATTCATAGATGAACTCTGCAACTTACCAGTGGGGTTATCTGTGGAGGTGGCACTTTACAAGCCCTGTGCTTCGTTGGCTGAAATGTAAAATAAATTGGTTGGATTAGATTAGGGTACCTTCCAGCTCAAACTCATGTGACACTATATAGCTCTTCACATCTACTGGTAAAATTTCAGGCACTGTGCTATGACCACAATCTTGAGCAGAAGGAATTGGCCATCACATTTCTAAGGTCACAGCCTCACTCTGCTCTTCCCTGACCCCCACCATGATATTATAAGTTCTCAAGGTCTTCAGACTGTGATCATATTTTGTGAAGTCCAAGAAACATTAATGGCTTACCCACACTCCTACGTTAATGATTTACCCACACTTCTACTGCTGGGGGAGAAAAGAGAAAAACCCATCATTCAAATATCAAAACAACAGAAAAATATCAATGAAAACTGCAAGAGAAAAGACAGTTAATGGCCTTCCAGCAAGTGTCTCCTGGTACTTATGTTTTGTTTCACTACAAACAAGATCCTTAGTACAACTGGAGAACCTTGTCCTCTGGAGACTTTTAAAAATCAGAAAGACCACTCACCACAACCCTCCCATTTCCCCATACCTTGTCCTCTCCTCTCCCCCAGTCCACTCTCCACAACACATCTGAGCATTCAGGGGTAGATGAAGTCTGACCTGGTAGATACAGACTACTCAATTTTCCTCATCTGTAAAATGGAAGTAATAACAACTGTGGCACTCACCCCACTGTATTATCCTGAGGCTCCAATAACACAAGATCTGTAAATCATTTTGTTAATTTTCAGGCAATATGTGAATGCCAGTTAATATTACCAATATCCAAAAAGTCATTAAATAAAGACAAAATTAACAATATAATGATTTCTAGAAAAGCGTACAGTGTAAAACCAGAAGGTATAAAGAGAACTTTTTTTTTCAGATTACAGGTAACACAAGGTACAATGGTCAAATAAAGGGCACCTTTGAGTTAGCTCCAGGTTTCAAGAGCCCTCACCTGGGCACAGTACAAATCATCACCTTGATGCCTTTCTCCTCCCCCAGAGCCTTTTTCTTCCTCTAAACTGGTTTTTAAGTGTTTGGGTTGGGTTTTGGTTTTTAAACAACATCCCCCTCTTGTGGTGAAAGTTAGTCTTGTCTCATTCTGTCCCATCCTGGGCTTCCTAGGCTCAGAGCCCAGTGGTCCATGAATCCACATGACTAGTGGAAAGGAAAAGACCATTTATATGCTTTTCTTAGCTGAGGTGCAAAGCACATACTACAGTGAAGGACAAAATTATCTTGTCTTTATTTTGCATATGTTTGCCATATGTTTGTCTATGTATGCAATGATAATATAATAACTAACATTTATGTATTGCTTTAAAGTTTACAAAGTAATTTACATGTCATCTGATTTGATCTTCACAATAACTCTGTAAAGGAGCTGCTATAATTACCTTCATTTTGCAGATGAGGAAACCAAGACTGAGATAAGTGAAATGACTTTCCCAGAGTCATAGTGTCTGAAGCAGAATTTTAACTCCTTCCTGACTCCAAATCTGGCTTGGTACTACCTACCTGCCTCTAATGTTACAATGTAAGTTCTTTGACTGCAACAGCTAGGTAGTGCCGTGGATACAGCACTGGCCCTGGAGTCAGGAGGACCAGAGTTCAAATCTGGCCTCAGACATTTGACACTTACTAGCTCTAAGACCTTGAATAAGTCACTTAACTTTGATTGCCTCTCTAAAAAAAAGAAGAAAAGAGAGGATTTGTGGGAAATCCTTGCATCTGAAGCAACTTTTACAGAATGAACCAAGTATAATAGATGGTATAGTAGAAAGAACCCTGAACTTAGAGTCAGGAAATTTAGATTTGAAACCCAGTTCTTATACTTGCCATCTAGGCAACTATGTGTTTCCTTTTATCATAGTGATAATAGCAAGGCTTAATAGATATGAACCTGGTCAAGCCTAGGCAAGAAGTACAATGTTCACTCATGGATTTGATCCCAATATTGAAGAGTATGAAAGTTTTATCTATTTTTTTATATTTTAATCAAATATTTTATTTACTTCTGATGTACATCATTCATTTCCGCAAGGTTTTGAGTTACAAATTTTCTCCCTGTTCTTCCCCTACCCACCACCCTAAAATAGCAATCACACTGGATATCCCCTCCTTCAGTCTGCCCTCTCCCATATCTTCTCCCATACCCCCTCCAACTTTCCAGTAGGGCACGGTGGATCTCTATGCCCCAGTGCCTGTATATCTTATTTCCCAGTTACATGTAAAATAGTATTAATAATAGTATATATTATATATACTATATATATATTTTAAACATTTGATTTTAAAACCTTGAATTCCAGATTCATTCCCTTCCTCCCTTGTCACCCACCCTTACTAGGAAGATAACTGATTCAATATAATTTGTACATGTGTAGCTAATGCAAAATATTACCATAGTAGATATATTGTAAAAGACTGATTATATTTCCCTCCCTCCTATCCCATCACCCACTTGTTCTATTCTCTACTTTGATCCTGTCCCTTTTCAAAAGTGGGTACTTCCAACTTCCCTCCCCCCCAATCTGCCCTCCTTTCCATCATCCCCCTTCTCATCCCCTACCCCCCTATTCTCCTGTAGGGTGAGATACCCTATTTAGTGTGTATGTCATTCCTTCCTCAAGCCAAATTCAATGTGAATAAGGTTGACCCATTCCCTTTTGCCTTCCTGTTCTTCCCCTCCATTGTAACCATTTTTCCTTGCCTCTTCTATATGAGATAGTTTACTCCATTCTGTCTCTCCCCATCTCCTCTCCTTATATTCTTCTCTCACCTCTTAATTTCACCTTTTAAGTATCATCCCTTCCAATTAAATTGGTCCTGCTCCCTCTATCTATGTATACCTGTACACATATATACACACATTCACATATGTATTCATATGCCCATATACCCACCTATATAGACATTATATATATACATATATATATATATATATTTGCTTCAACTATTTTCATACTGAGAAAAGTTTCATTAGTTACAATTATCGTTTTTCCACGTAGGAATGTAAATAGTTCAACTTTGACAAGTTCCTTATGATTTCTTTTCCCTGTTTGCCTTCTCATGCTTCTCTTACTTCTTGTATCTGAGTGTCAAATTTTCTATTCAACTCTGTTTTTTTCATCATGAATGCTTGAAAGTCCTCTATTCCACTGAATATTTTCCCCTGAAACATGATACTCAGTTTTGCTGGGTAGGTGGCTCTTGGTTTTAATGCCAGCTCCTTTGACCTCTGGAATATCGTATTCCAAGCCCTTCAGTACCTCAGTGTAGAAGCTGCCAGATCCTGTGTTATCCTGATTGTGTTTTAACAATATTCAAATTGTTTCTTCCTGGCTGCTCGTTATATTTTATCCTTGATCTGGAAATTCTGGAACCTGGCTATAATATTCCTAGGAGTTTTCTTTTGGGGATCTTTTTCAGGAGGTGAATGGTGGATTCTTTCAACCTCTATTTTGCCCTCTAGTTCTAAAACATCAGGGCAATTTTCCTTGAGAATTTCTTGAAGGATGATTTCTAGGTTCTTTTTTTTTTTGGTCATGGCTTTCAGGTAGTCCAATTATTTTTAAATTTTCTCTCTTGGATCTATTTTCCAGGTCAGTGTTTTTTCCCAGTGAGATATTTCACATTGCCTTCTATTTTTTCATTTATTTGGATCTGTTTAATAGTATCTTGATTTCTCATAAAGTCACTAGCTTCCATTTGTTCCAATCTAATTCTGAAGGAATGATTCTCTTCAGTGAGCTTTTGAGATTCTTTTTCCATCTGGCAAATTCGGCTTTTTTAGGCATTCTTCTCCTCATTGCCTTTTTGAGCCTCTTTTGCCATTTGAGTTAGTCTATTTTTTTAAGGTGTTATTTTCTTCAGTCAGGTTGTTGACTCTCATTTCATAAATTTCTTGCATCATTCTCATTTCTCTTTCCAATTTTTCCTCCACTTCTCTTATTTGGTTTTAAAAATCCTTCTTAAGCTACTCTATGGCCTGTAACCAGCTGTAATGGGAATGTAAATTTTAAAGATCTTCCTTCCCTGCCCCTAGGCTAAAGTGCACCTGGAGCCTCTGGTAGGAGGCTTGTTTTTCAGTAGATACTTTTTGATTGGCCAGTGGGTCCAAAAGGTTGTTACATTCTCTGAGCCAGGAGAAGGCTGTATAAGCCCTGATGTGAGGCTTTGTTTTGGGGCTCACTTTGAGAAGTGTTCTGTGATTTGATATGGATTCTGGGAAGTGGTTGTCCAGAGCCCCCTGGCTTTGAAAAACCCAGATGTTGAAACCCAGATGTTGATTGGGTATGGATGTAATGGTTGGACAGTTTGGAAATCTGTCTACTTGATCTGTTTCTGTCTTGATAATTCTGTATGTATATTCTGAAGTTCAGGGTGCTGACCTCTTTCCCCTGAATTAGGTAAACGACATATGTTTGACTGATTAAAGTTAGCTTGTTAACCCATTTTGAGTTGCTTTCCTTTAACAAAGCAGATCCAAGAACCTGTATTAGCAGCAAACCCTGAGGATGCTTGGGGTGCTTGCTGCTACACCAGCTCATATTTTTCTTGGAAGCTTTTGGTGCAGGAGTTCTGACTTCACTGTCTTCCTCCTATTCCATGCTTTGGTACTTTTTGTCCCCAAAATAGGAGTGTAAAGTTGGGTTGCTCTGCTTGCTTTGCTTCCCAGTTTGCTCATGTTGCCACTCAATTACTTGACTTTTGGGCTTTTTGCCACAGTAGGACTCTGCTACCAGACAGGGGAGCTTCATACCCAATGCTGGGGTTTTTTCAGTTGGCAGAGCTATTAGTTGGGTGCCCTCTCTAAAGCCTCCACACATTCTGGTAAGCTGGTTGCACACCCCAGGACCTCTACCCTAGACAGTGATCCAGATACAAGCAAGTTAAACAAGAGCAATTACCCCTCAGACTGGTTGCTTGGTCCCCCTACACTCTGCAGGCGAGGAACTGAAGTAGCCACATGGCTGTGGCTGCACGGCCACTGTGCCTCAGCCACTTCTTGCCCTAGGGGCAAGGGCTGATCACACTCCCAAACTACTGGATCCCAAAGTCCACACTGCACTAACCTCTCACTTTGTCCTTAGCATCTATGTGTTGTTAATTCTGGAAACTGCCACCGCTGCTGGTGATCTGAAGTTCCTCCAGCCGGTGGCTGGTCAGGCCTACCCAAGGCTAAAACCTCTGGCTTGCGCAAGGCTACACTGGCTGCTTCCTGCCGGCCTTCCTGGCTGTCCTTAGTGGGAGGTTAGCTTCTCTGTGTCATTTTATGGGTTCTGTAGCTCCAAAGTTTGTTCAGAGTCCCCTTTTACATTGATTGGAGAAGGTGGAAGCCTGAGCCATGTGGAGGTCCTGCTTCTACTCCCATATGCACATAAATTTGACAGTCTTAGTGAAATAGATGAATATTTACAAAAATATAAATTGCCCAGATTAACTGAAGAGGAAGTAAATCACTTAAATAACCCTATCTCAGAAAAAAAAAATTGAGCAAGCCATCAATGAACTCCCTAGGAAAAAATCTCCAGGGCCAGATGGCTTTACTAGCTAATTCTATCAAACATTTAAAAAACAATTGATTCCAATACTTCACAAACTATTTGGGAAAAGTGGAGAAGAAGGTGTTGGTACTGATACCTAAATCAGGAAGAGACAAAACAGAGAAAGAAAATTATAGACCAATTTCCTTCATCAATATAGATGCAAAAATTTTAAATAAAATATTAGCAAAAAGACTACAGCAACTTATCACAAGAATGATACACTTTGATCAGGTAGGATTTATTCCAGCAATGCAAGGATAGTTTAATATTAGGAAAATTATCAGTATAATTGATCATATCAACAACAAAACCAGCAGAAACCATATGATTATCTCAATTGATGCAGAAAAGGCTTTTGACAAAATACAACACCCATTCCTATTAAAAACTCTAGAAAGTATAGGAATAAATGAAGTCTTCCTTAAAATAATAAGCAGCATCTATCTAAAACTAAAACCATCAGCAAGTATTATATGTAATGGTGAATAAACTAGAAGCATTTCTAATAAGATCAGGGGTGAAACACAAATGTCCACTATCACCCCTCTTATTCAATTTAGTACTAGAAATGTTAGCAGTAGCAATAAGAGAAGAAAAAGAAATTGAAGGAATAAACTTAGGCAAAGAAGAGACTAAGCTATCATTCTTTGCATATGATATGATGATATACTTAGAGAATCAAGTAAAAAACTACTTGAGACAATAAATAAATTTGGCAAAGTTGCAGGATATAAAATAAACCCACATAAATCCTTGGCATTTCTATATGTTTCTAATGAAGTCCAAAAGCAAGAAATAGAAAGAGAAATTCCATTTAAAGTTATTGTAGACATTATAAAATATTTGGGAATCTATTCACCAAAACAAACCCAGGATCTATATGAACACAATTACAAAACACTCTTCACACAAATAAAGATCTAACTAATTGTAAAAACATCAGTTGCTTGTGGCTAGGTGGAGCTAATAAAATAAAAATGAAAATTTTACCTAAATTAAATTACATATTTAGTGTTATACCAATCAATATACCAAAAAAAAATTACTTTATAGAGCTTAGAAAAAATAGTAACAAAATTCATTTGGAAGAACAAAAGGTCCAGAATATCAAGGGAATTAAAGAAAAGAAATGCTAGGGAAGGTGGCCTACCCATATCATATTTTAATCTGTATTATAAAGTAGCAATCATCAAAACTACTTGGTACTGGCTAAGGAGTAGAGTAGTGGATTAATGGAATAGATTGGGCACATGAGACTCAGCAGTCAATGACTATAGTAATTTACTGTTTAATAAACACAAAGACCCCAGTTTTGGGGACAAGAACTCACTATTTGACAAAAACTGCTGGGAAAATTGGAATACAGTTTGGCAGAAACTGGGCATAGACCATTATCTAACACTGTATACCAAAATCAAGTCAAAATAGGTACATGATCTAGGTATAAAGGCTGATACTGTAAGCAATCTGGGAAAGCAAGGAATAGTTTACCTGTCAGATCTATGGAGAAGGGAAGATTTTATGATGAAACAAGAGGTAGAGGGCATTATAAAATGCAAAATGGATAATTTTGATTACATTAAATCAAAAAGTTTCTGTACAAATAAAGCCAACGTAACCAAGATTAAGAGAGAAGTGGAAAATTAAGAAAGAATTTTTACAACCAGTGTCTCTGATAAAGGCCTCATTTCTAAAATATACAAAGAATTGAGTCAAATCTATAAGAATACAAGTCATTGGGGGGCAGCCAGTAGCACAGCGAGTAAGAGCACCGGCTCCAGTGTTGGGACGACCTGGAGATCGAATCCCGGGCTCAAACACTCAGCACCACACCCAGAAATAACTGGCCGTGTAACCTTGAGCAAGTTACTTAACCCTGATTGCTTAAAAAAAAAAAAAAAGAATACAAGTCATTCTCCAATTGATAAATGGTCAAAGGATATGAACATGCAGTTTTCAGATGATGAAATTAAAGATATCCATAAACATATGAAAAAATGCTCTAAATCACTGTTGATTAGAGAAATGCAAATCAATACAACTCTGAAGTACCACATCTCAGATTGTCACCTTAGCCAGATTGGCTAAGGTGACAAAACAGGAAAATGATAAATGCTGGAGAGGATGTGGAAAAACTGGAACACTAATGCATTGTTGGTGGAGTTGTGAACTGATCCAACCATTCTGGAGAGCAATCTGTAACTATGCCCAAAGTGCGTACCCTTTGACCCAGCAATACCACTTCTAGGGTTGTATCCCAAAGAGGGGATAGGCAGAGCCATATATACAAAAATACTTATAGCAGCTCTTTGTGGTAGCAAGGAATTGGAAATCAAGGGGATGCCCATCAATTGGGGAATGGCTGAATAAGTTGTGGTATATGAATGTAATGGAATACTATTGTGCTATAAGAAATGAGGAGCAGACAGACTTCATAATAATCTGGATAGACTTATATAAACTGATATTGAGTGAGAAGATCAGAACCAGGAGAAATTTGTACAGAATTACAGGCACACCGTATGTGTGACAACTCACCTTGATAGACTGGACTCCTCTCAGCAATGTAAAGTTGTAAGACACCTCCAAAAGACTCATGATAGAAGGAGATATCCACATCCAGAAAAAGAGCAGCAGAGTCTGAATGCAGATTGAAGCAAACTACCGGCTCTCTCTCTTTTTCTTGTTTTGTTTTTGTTTCCTCTTTCCCATTATTCATTCCATTGGTTATAATCCTTTTTTACAACCTGACTAATGTGAAAATATTTGCAGATCCTATATTTGGCTGCATGCTGCCATTGGGGGGGGGGGGTAAGGAGAGAGAGAAAATTTGAAACTCAAGGGATTGTGGAGCTGAATGTTGTAAACTAAAAGTAAATAAATGAATTAATTTTTAAAAATAAATAAAACAGATGATTTAATTTTTTAAATCATTCTAAACACCCAGTAAGGAAAATGTTTAATGCCAGAGAGTATGGTACTCTATTTAATTTTATGTTTATATCTCTCTACTTATTGCTTGGCCTCTTTGTGATTAACAAAAAGTAAGGTTTATTGGAAATGTTTAGGTAATAAAATAGCAGATTTTATCGCAGTGGATAGACAGGCACTGGGAGGGGAAGTTGTCAAAAGAGTTGATCTTGGGGCAGCCAGGTAGCACAGCAAGTAAGAGCACCGGCTCCAGTATAGGACTGACCTGGAGATCAAATCTGGGCTCAAACACTTAGCACCCACCCAGAAACACCTGGCCATGTAACCTTGAGCAAGTTACTTAACCCCAATTGCTTAGGGGCGGCCAGGTGGCTCAGCGAGTAAGAGCACCGGCTCCAGTGTTGGGATGACCTGGGGATCAAATCCGGGCTCAGATACTCAGCACCACACCCAGAAATAACTGGCCATGTAACCTTGAGCAAGTTGCTTAACCCGACTGCTTAAAAAAAAAAAAGAGTCAATCTTTTCTAAGGATGTCCCAAAGTCCAAGTCTTATGCTCTAAGATCCCTATAAAGTTGTTGACTCTCCTCAATATTTCCATTCTCTACCACAGCAAAGACTTTTGCTCCTCAAGGGTATACCAGAATGCCTCACTTGCTTCTACCTTTTGAATTAATTCTTCTCAACTGGCTCAATAATTTATAGATGACCCCTATCTGAATAGAACTCTCATTCCAATTTGAAAAGACTTTTCATATTTCCCTACCTGAACATGATTGATGATTCCCTACCTGAACATGATTGAACATGAACCCTACCTGAACATGATGGATTGGATATCATATCAGTTTAAGTGAGTGAAATTGAGTAAATCAGTTACCTGTTATGTCCTGGCAAACAACTGGCTCTTCAAAAATCAAATGTGCATTACTTTTAAATTTAGTCTGCATTGTTAACATTTTCTCCATCACTTTAAGTTTTGGTAATTAACCAAACAACAAGTCAAGCCCAGATTTGTAGGCTTTGCCAATTTCAGCAGTATAAATGCTTATACCAAAAATTTAACAATCAGCTCCCATAGACCAGTTTGAGTCGGGTCCAACATACCCCTGCAATTACTCCATTGTTAAGTAAATTCATATTCACCATAATTATACTGACCATTTCACCTCTCCCATGCCATTAAAAAGTGAGGTACTCCCAACAATTTCACCTCTTGTTCTCCCCAGGCCTTTCCTAGGAAGAATTTGTCCAAATCATCTCAAGGTTAAGGAAACTGACCAATTCTTAGAGAGACCTGAGCTATTTCCCCAAGGTTATTTAACCTTACTAGGTCAAGATTTCAAGGATCAAGTGATTCTGAACAGGGAATAGAATAAAGAGGGTTCAGAGACGGTCAAATGGGACTATGCTAAAGCAGTCCATTCTTATTTTGGGGGAGGTGGTGGGAAAGGCACTCGGGGTTAAGTGACTTGCCCGGGGTCACATAGCTAGTAAGTGTCTGAGACCTGATTTGGACTCAGGTTCTCCTGACTCCAGGGTCAGTGCTCTGTGACACCTAGCTGCCCCACAGTCCATTCTTATTAAGTACGTCTTCCTGGAGATCATATCTCAGAAACCAATGGACTATAGTGGCCTCCTCCCCCTTACTAGTACAGAACCAATAATGGACATGACTTCTGCGCAGTGGGATACTCAAATCCAATAGTGATGGTCTACTCTTGGTTTAAGGGCCTGTTCTATCATTTTAAAATGCCAGCTGTTCAGGAAGTTGAAAATCCCAGTTGGGTTTATAAAATATCTATAATTTAAATATGCCTCTCTTCCAGATCCTTCCTTATCAATCTTACCACATATTCAAATATGCAGAATTGGCACAGATATGAATAGTTTTCCAGCTTTTGATATGCTGCATATGCATACAACAAAGAAAACATAACACAATGCTGTTTAAAGAGAGAATAGTTCTAAATTTGACTCAGTAGTCTGCAGCCACAACCACTGGAAAGGAAGAAAAAAAGTATGGATGACTTCCGCCTCTCATCCTTTTTCCCCCTAAGGTCTTATTTCTTCCTTCTCCCTTTTGGTTTCTTGGTAGGATCCTTCTTTATAAGAAAAGAAATTTTTGCTTTGTGCTTATACACAATATCAAGCACAGACTTAATTTAATTGTACCTATTGGAAATAAGAAAACAAAAATTGGGGGTGGAGGTAGGAGTGAAGAAAGACTTCCCAGAAAATAGAAAAAGAGAAAGATCTAACCCTGAGGTATTATACCTGGGTGCTATGTTTGGCTGGGGGCTCAGAGTTATAAAAGACAGACATCATTACAAAACATTTGCTACAACTTCTCAGAACAGAGAAGGAGCATTTATACTGAGAAACCTTTCTGATCAACAAATCAGTATTAGAATAGTGTAATGTAATGCCAAGCAAAAGCAACTTCCCAAGGTTCAAAATACCAGCATAGGTGCTCTCCATTTTATTCAGTGACAAATTAAAAACAGAGGGAACCAAAATATGACATCATTCAAAATACAGCATTTACTAAGTGTGATTAAATAATCTCCAAGTACTACCCCACCCCAGGACCTTACATTCATTCAATCAATTACAAAGTCCCTCTTCTAAATATTACTCCACCCCTAAGCTATACCTTCATTTAGTCCATCACAAAGTCCCTCTTCTCAAATGGAGATTAGTTTGTACATTCATTTGTTCAATCATAGAACACAAAAAGGTCAAAAGTTCCCCACCCCTGGATCACAATTGAATCTACCCCAGAGTTACAACAAATTTAAGCACAGCACTTAATACCCAAATGGAGGTCTTTTCTTCATCTTGACATGAGGCAAGTTCTCAGCAATCTTTGTTCCTGGGGAGACAAAGCTTAGCAAGGCCACAAGATACATTGCCAGTCTCTTCATTAATTCATTCTCTGTCTGCAGAACAGTCCTAGGACCCCTGAAAACATTAGCAAAACCCTCTCCCAGGATTTCTGTAAACATACAACAAGAAAATCCTTCTTCAGGGCTTCTGAACCAACAGAAAGGTTCCCAGACTCCTGCAACAACAGCACTGTCCTTCACCAGTGGACAGTATTCACTCTCTGTCTGCAGGACAGTCTCAGGAGCTCTTAACCAACAGCCAGGTTCCAGGACTTCTTCAACAGGACTGTCTTTCACCAGTGGACAAATCTGGCAAAACAACATCAAAACAGACAAAGTACCAGTAAAACAGCCATGTCTCCTCAGTCCTTGGCAGCTCTGGGGACAGGTCTCAAAAGTCCAGGGCAATTCAAAGTGGCCCTCAGTAATCCTCTCTCTGCCTCCACGAGGTGCTGCTTCCAAAAAGTTCTTCTGCCTCTCTCCTGTGTCTCTCCAAATCTACGTCACCAGCTCCTCCCAGTTCAGCACTCTCTTTTCACGTCAACAAGCCCATCCCAGAAGTGGGATTCACAAGCTCTGGGTTTTAACGCAATCAAACCAAAAACCAAGCCAATACAGGGGAATCTTTAAATTCCATTACTATTACAAATAGGAAGGGGAAAAATAGGAGTGAATGAGCAACGTTACTTGTCACACCACCTCACAACTGTTACATAAGTACATTTAAAAAAAAAAGAAATGCAAGCTCATTTTTTGAGGAGGGGAAGACAGAGGTTGAGAGAGATGGAATGGGATAGAAAAGGCTTTGCATAGAAGGTAGTGCTTAAGCTTTGAACTCTGAAGAAAACTGGGAACAGAACAGGAAATTGTGAGAAACATTAAGAAGGCCAGTTTAGCTGAATCATAGAAGATATGAAGGGGGGATAATGGTAGAATCACAAGGTTGGAAAAGTAGGCTGAAGCCAGGTTGTAAAACATTAAAATTCAAACAGAAAACTGTGTATTCAATAGTAGAAGTACCATGTTTCCCCGATAATAAGACCTATCGCGAAAATAAGCCCTCCCCTTATAGTGTAAGATTCCTCTAAAATAAGCCCTCCCCCGAAAATAAGCCCTATTGAGATTGCTACTGTAGTGAAGGTGATCCCCTGCGCTACACGCTACATTACGGTACCCTCTGTATGCACCGTCCCCCCCCCCCCCGGATAAAACGCATGCCGCGCTCCGAGCTGCATCCAATCAGAGCTGCAGCAGTGAGCACGTCATCCTGTTCTTCCCCAGTGATTTGCTTGCTGGCGCCATTGAGAGCAGTGCCTTGGAGGAGAGCTGAGGCAGGACAACATAAGCCCTCCCCTGAAAATAAGCCCTCTGGTGTTTTTCTTTCCAAAAAAATTAATAAGACAGTGTCTTATTATTGGGGAAACATGGTAGTAGAAAGCCACTGAAGTTTATCAAGTAGTATAGGGAAGGGAACAAGTACCTTCCATGTGCCAAGCACTGTGTTAAGGAATGGGGTTACAAAA
The DNA here is from genome assembly GCF_028583685.1 of Petaurus breviceps papuanus. Taxonomy (NCBI): domain Eukaryota; kingdom Metazoa; phylum Chordata; class Mammalia; order Diprotodontia; family Petauridae; genus Petaurus; species Petaurus breviceps. The sequence goes on along the minus strand of NW_027185715.1, from coordinate 1,103,028 downwards.
AAAGGTAAAAGACAATCTCTACCCTTGAGGAGTTCACAAACTAATGGAGGAGACAATAGATATGTACAAACTATATACAGGATAAAAATGAAATAATTTTAAAAGGGAAGGCAAAAAAAAAAAAGGGAGGACACTAAAATTAAGAAAGGTTGGTAAAAGCTTCCTGTAGAAGATAAGATTTGGGGGCAGCTAGGTGGTGTACTAAATAGAGCACAGGCCCTGGAGTAAGGAGGACCTGAGTTCAAATTTGGCTTCAAACACTTAACACAAAAGCTAGTCATGTGACCTTGGACAAGTCACTTAACCCCAATTGCCCTCCAAAAAGCAAAAAAAAAAAAAAAAGAAGATAAGATTTTAGGTGAGAGTTAAAGGAAATATATTTTTCATGACTGCTGTAATGGAAATGCAAATTTAAAGATCTTCCCTGCCCCTAGGCTAAAGTGCACCTGGAGCCTGGGGTGGGAGGCTTGTTTTTCAGTAGATATTTCTTGATTGGCCCGTGGGTCCAGAAGGTTGTTACATTCTCTGAGCCAGGAGAAGGCTATATAAGCCCTGATGTGTAGCTTTGTTTTGGGGCTCACTTTGAGAAGTGTTCTGTGATTTGACCATATGAGACTCTGGGAAGCTGTTGGTTGTTGAGAGCTCCCCCCACCCCGGCTTTAAAAAACCCAGATGTTGATTTGGTATAGATGTAGTGGTTGGACAGTTTGGAAAACTGTCTACTTGATCTGTTTCTGTCTTGATAATTCTGTCTGTATATTCTGAAGTTCGGGGTGCTGACCTTTTTCCCCTGAACTAGGTAAATGATATATATATGTTTGACTGATTAAAGTAAGCTTGTTAACCCATTTTGAGTTGCTTTCCTTTAATAAAGCAGATCTAAGAACCTGTGCTGGCAGCAACCCTGGGGACGCTTGGGGTGCTTGCTGCTACAACTGCACATATATAATCTATATCAAATTGCTTGCCTCCTCAATGTTGGGGGGGGGGGGCAGAGCAAGGGAGATAATTTGAAACTCAAAAATTTTTTAAATAAATGTTTAAAATTATTTTTCCATATAAGTGGGGGGAAAATAAAATATTAAATGTAAGGACTTAAAGGAAGCCATGAGGCAGAAATGAGGAGAAAGAACACTCCAGGCATGGGAGACAGTCAGAAAAAATGCCCAGAGCTGAGAGATGGAGTTTCTTGTTTCAAGAGTATGTGGAGGGCATAAAGTATAAGAATATGGGAAAAGAGGGACAGCTAGGTGGCCCAGTGGATAGAATCAGGAAGACTCCTCTTCCTGAGCTCAAATCTGGTCAGGGTAAATCACCTAAATTGATTGCCTCCAAAATAAAAGAAATTGGACAAGGAAGATGGGGGGAGGAACCAGATTTAAGAAGGAATACTAAAAAGAGAATTTTGTGTTTGATCCTGAAGGTGGAAGAGAGTCACTGGAGTTTATTGAGTAGAAGAGTAACATCGTCAGACTTGCTCTTTAGATTTACTTTGGCTGCTGAATAGAAGATGAATTGGAGTGGGGAGAGACTTGAGGCAGGTTGACCCAGCAGCAGGCTAGTGCAATAGTCCAGGGTGAGATGATGTGGGCCTGCATCAGGGTAATGGTATTATCAGAGGAGAGAAGGGGGCGTATTCAAGAGATGGTACAAAGCTGAAATCAACAGACCTTGCTAACAAATCAGATATGGAGGATGAGATGGTGAGGAGTCAAGGACAATCCCTATGTTGTCTGACTGGAGAATTAGAAGGATGGTAGCACCTTTGACAATACTATGGAACTTAGAGGGAGAGGTAGGGCTGAGGGGAAAAGATGAGTTCAGTTTGGGATGTTCTGAGTTTACTAGGTAGACATCCAACTGGAGATGTCTCATAGACAACTGGAGATGAGACATTGGAAGTTAAGGTAAGCTAGGTATATTTGAGAATCATCAGCATAGAGATGGTAATTAAATTGATGGGATCACCAAGTACAACAGAGGGAGAAGAGAAGAAAAGGTCCAGGACAAAGTCTTAGGGTAGACCTACAAATTAAAGGTTGTGACATGGATGGGAGTCCTTCAAAGGAGACTCAGGAATGGTCAGACAAGTGGGAGGAAAGCCAATGAAGAGAAGTGGGACAAAAATCCCAAGAGGAGAGAGTATCCAGGCGGAAAAGGTGGTCAATAGTTTCATATGTGCAGAGAGGTCAAGAAGGATCAGTACTGAGAAAAGCCAATCAGATTTGGCACCTAAGAGATCACTGTTAATTCTGGAGAGAGCAATTTCAATTGAGTGGAGAAGTGAAAACTAGATCATAGTGGGAGTTAAGTATAGTTGCTTATTCTTCAGGTCAGCTGCCCCAGGTTAGGAAAATGTACCCTGCAGTGGAGCTCATTGTTAAATTCATCAAACATTTATTAGGCACTCACTCACTATTGCTAGATACTGGTGATACGGTCAATGAACAGATCCTTGACCTTGAGAAACTCTCATTTTGGTGAAGAATACAGAACGTACACAGAAAAGTAAATTACAAATTGCATTCACAGTGTGACATTGCATGTGCAGTCATTTGGTGTTCATGTAACACAAGTTACTCTGAGGGTTTTAGCAACCTACATCTACTCAAGTCCTTCCTTCAGTAGGCTCACAGGAAGATAAAATGTATGTCCCTTTACCACTAACCAGTAAGGGAATGTAGTTTATAATATTTCCCACCAGGTGGCACTCTACCCCAGCCACTAGGGCGAAAGTTCAGTCCTCATCACTCCATATGGGTGCAAAAAAATTCTATATCCGGATCCATAAGCAGGAAACCTACCAAGTTTCTGATTTCAAAGGACCCAGCAAAGAAAATTCTCACTGACTTTAGTAAAGAATGAACCTAAAGTATGATACAAAACATTGCTCAGGATTATAAATCTAGAACCATGTCTAGGTCTAGACTCTTTGTCCTTACTTTCTGGGAAATTTCCTAGCTCAGTATTCATCCTCTATGTTAATATTACACAGTGAAGTAACTTATCTCTGGCTACATAATTTATTAAACATAGTGAAATTGCACAGAATTCTTCAGGGCTGACCCTTTTAGGAGTGCTCTGTCCAATCATCTCCCAAGCCATGCTCCTAAACAAGTCATAGGGAAAAAAAAAAAAAAAGGTGGGAGGAAAAATACTGTTTTGGGACACACCTTTGGGTCCTGCTTAGGAAAAAGGAAGGCAATAAAAAGGGGGGGGGGGGGAGGAGAATAGGGCAGAGAGGGATGGGGAGGAGGGAGGTGGGAAATGAAGTCAGGATAGTCTCTCAACCTTCTCACTAGCCAAAGAGGTTTTCAGAAGTTGTTACAGCTCTCCAACCAATCAAGACTCAACTCAACAAACCAAAATCTCAAGGAAAAATGGAAAAAAGAGAAGAGCATCCCATCCATTATGCCACTGCTCTCTTCTTTCCCATGGCAGATAGGTGTCCCCCAGCTACCTGGGATGGGAAAGATGATGAGAGGCAGGGAAGGATGATTCTCACCACCCGTATCACTACATGCTTCCTTTAAATCATACTTATTTTTATTTTTCTCTGGACCCAGATGGACAATAGCAACTATTCATTTTTTTATTTGGGGGAGTTTTTATGTTTTTTTTTTATTCTAGCTTTTTTTCATGTTTTTTCAGATTTTTCTTTTTTGTTTTTTACTTTTTTGTTGTTTTTCTTTTTTATTACTAAAACTTACACAATAAGAAAAGAAAAAGAAACATATTGTAAAATTAAATATTGAAAGGGATACAAAATAAGAAAAGGAAAAAAAGCATGTCATGCACAGCAGAAGGTAAGAGAGGATTAAAATATGGAACAATAAATTTCCATTTCAAGAAAGTCTATATAATAATTAGAACATTATGTTAAGAGCTGTTCATCTTTTCTTTGCTTGTTACTTTTCTTTTGTCCTCTCCTGTACACTTTATATTTTGTTCTTTTTCTCCCTTTCCTCCCCATTCCCAGAAGGCTACCGTTAAGCATGGACATGTTGATATAGAGATATAGTGATACACATATACATAGACATAGACACATACATACATACATGGACATATACTTTCCTTAACAAATTCTACTTCTGTTGTTTGTTTTTATGTTTGTACACATCTCTTATTTCCTATCCCTCCTATACTCCTCTGCTTTACTTCTAGCTGCTACCCTTCCCCCCTATTACTTAATCTACTGTCCCACCCCCAGGTCCCTCCCCTATATTCCCATTCCCTTAAATCTAAACTCCTTGCTGTATCCCCTTTTGACCTATTCCCTCACCCTCCCCTCTAAAGATCCCTCCCTTTTCCTCTCCCCACTCCCTATCTGTAGCAGCAAGCACCCCAAGAGTCCCCAGGGTGGCTGCCAATACAGGTTCTTGGATCTGCTTTGATAAAGGAAAACAACTCAAAATGGGTTAACAAGCTTACTTTAATCAAACATATATCATTTACCTTGTTCAGGGGAAAATGATCAGCACCCCGAACTTCAGAGTATAGAGACAGAATTATCAAGACAGAAACATCAAGTAGACAGATTTCCAAACTGTCCAACCATTACATCCATACCCAGTCAACATCTGGGTTTCCACATCTGGGTTTTTCAAAGCCGGGGGACTCTCAACAACGGCTTCCCAGAGTTTCATCTGATCTAATCACAGAACACTTCTCAAAGTGAGCCCCAAAACAAAGCTACACATCAGGGCTTATATAGCCTTCTCCTGGCTCAGAGAATGAAACAACCTTATTGACTCACTGGCCAATCAAGAAGTATCTACTGAAAAACAAGCCTCCCACCCCAGGCTCCAGGTGCACTTTAGCCTAGGGGCAGGGAAGATCTTCCAAATGTACATTCCCATCACACTATCCCCTTGGAATTTTATTTCTTTCTGAATTTAGAAGATTTGTATATTCTTCTAGATATTTATGTATTATTCCCTCCTGAACCCATTCCCAATGAAAATAGGTTTCCAGAACTAACAGCCTCCTCCCCCATCTAATTCCTCTATGTCAGTTCTTTCTCTTGCACCTCATTTGTATAAAATAATTACTCTTTTTAGCTGTTCCTAAATGGTTTTACTTTTAAAAGTTATATCATACTCAGGTCTACCTAATCTTTCTTACAAACTACACAATGACGAATAACAATCTTAGATATACTTTTTTACATTTTACATACATAAAAGGTAAACAGTCTAGCCTTATTGAGTCCCTTGTAATTAGTTTTTTGTATGTACCTTATTTTTCTCTTGGTTTTTGTATGTAAAATCTTCTATTAGGTTCAGGTTTGGGTTTTTTTTTTTTTGCTTTGTTTTGTTTTGTTTTGTTTTTACAAAGTCCTAAAAGTCTGACAGTTCATTAAATGTCATTTTTTTTTCATTCTGAATTATGCTTACCTTTGCTGAGTATAATAATTTTGGGCAGAACCTGTTCTTCTGATTTTCAATATATAGTGATCCAAGACCTGCAGTCTTTTAGTATCACCACCGCTAGGTCTTGTGCAATTCTAATCGTGGAACCACCATATTTAATTTTTTTTTTCTTATTGCTCATGTCAACCTGAAAATTTTGTTAAAAGAGACAAACAGGCTAAGTGATATGTAAATTCATATTGTTTATTCCCTTAAAGCTAGCCAAATACATACATGTATGGAGTCAGATAAAATCTGACTGCCTGAGCAAAAGAATGAGAAGGCTTAAATACATCTTAAAACTATCCCAATTCAGGGTGACTGTGTCACTCAAATTTATGATCTCCATAATTATTTAATCATGGTATGAGAAAGGAATTTTCTTAATTGAATAGGTGGTAAATACAATAAAATAAAAGAATTGACAAAGTGTCAATTGAAATTATGACCCAGGATATCTGTGTTTTCTTTACCATTAACATTCTATAACATAGCATATGTCCAAAAAATATTAAGATAAGAAAAAGTCCTATTACTCAAGGTAGTATCTCAGGTTAAGGGTCTCACCCTTAATGGCCATAAAGTCAGTCTCATCTGACTTTGTTGGCATAGGAAGAGGAATTCTCTGAGTTTACTCAGAGAACAAAGAAGCTGTTAGGTCCAGGCTCTTCTTCTGGTTAATTAGTTCAGGCACTGGCCCATATTGAGATTATTAAATTGATATTAAATGATTATCATTCATAATATTTTATCCTTGAGCTGGAGGTTTGGGAATTTGACTATAATATGCTATGGGATTTCCTTTCAGGTGTTGATCAGCAGCTTTTTTCTATTTCTATTTACCCCTCTTGTTCTAATGCTTCAGGACAATTTTCTTTAATTATTTCTAGGATTATTGTATTAAGGTTTTTTTTATCAGGGTGGCTAGGTGGCGCAGTGAATAGAGCACTGGCCCTGGAGTCAGGAGGACCTAAGTTCAAATCAAGCCTCAGACACTTAACACTTACTAGCCATGTGACCTTTGGCAAGTCATTTAACCCTAATTGCCCTGCCCTCCCCTCTCCAAAAAGGAAAAAAAAAAAGATTTTTTTTTTTATCATAGCTTTCAGGTAGTACAATTATTCTTATGTTTTCTCTTCTTGATCTGTTCTCCAGATCAGTTGTTTTTCTTATAAGATGCTTCATATTTTCTTCTGTTTTTTCATTTTTTATATTTTGTTTTATTATTTCTTGATCTCTTAAAACTTTGCTAACTTCCCCTTACCCAATTCTTATTTTTTCAAGGAGTTATTTTCTTCCTTGAGATTCTGGATTTCCTTTTTTAATTCTTTTCATAATTTTCTTATTTTTCTCGGATTGTTTGGCTTTGGGTTGGTTTGGTTTTTGTTTTTTTTGTTTTTTTTTCAGTTTTTCCTCCATCTCTCTCATTTGATTTTTAAAGTCTTAAGTTCTTGTATGAATTCTTTTTGAGCAGGTGACCATTTAACTTTACTTTTTGGGGTAGAAGAGTACATGTCTCATTCTGTATCTTGAGTCCATCACTTGTCTGTCAGGCAGTAGGTAGCATCCTTCATGGTTGGGCATTTCAAAACTGTTTGTCTTTACGATGTTGTTATTATATAAATTGCCTTTCTAGTCTTATATACTTTACTCTATATCAATCCATATGTCTTCCTAATTTTCTCTGAAATTGTCTCATTTCATTTGGCATAGTAGTATTACATTCACAAACTATAATTTGATCAATCATTCCAAATTGATGGGCACCCCCACCCCCCGCTTGGTTTCCATCCTTTCAATTCTGCTGCTTTGCCAGTTATTTGATATATGTGTCTGTTTGGTTTTTGTTTTTAAGAAAAATTGGTGGATCCCAAAATCCTGACTACCACCAATTTTGGGACTTGTTCAAGATTTCAGAGATCGAAACTTCTAGAGAGAGAAAAGAATTTCCCGATGTAGCATCCTCCTTAGATGAAGTTCACATAGGTCCTAAGAAGTGTACTACTTAACAAAGCCAATGAGTTTACTCAAACATTACAAAATCAATATGAGAGGGATTGATTCAGCAGTCCTCCTACCTTCCAGGGGAATTCTTAATCTCAGGATCACTATGAGTCTGGAAGGAATTCTTCGGGAAAGAGGAAATCATGAGAGTGTCAGTGTTGCATGGATAGAAGCCTAAATCCAGTTCCCTTCTGGACAGAGCTGATGTATTATTTGAGTGTTTTGTATATTTCTGTATTCTCTACTGAGTTCCTGTGAGTTTTTGCATCTTTTTCATTTTCTAGGAATTTTTTTTAACTGTCTTGATATGCACTTGATGGCTTCAAGGCTTGTAAGGGAACTAGAAACCCACTTTTGTGGGGAGATTTCTTGAATAAATTTTAAGAGTAGGCAGTAAGCCAAAGAGAGAAAAACTGACCCTCCTGGGGCCAGCCTCCAGAATCGGACCCAATTTATGTGAGCCAGAAATCATTAAAGGAAATTAGGGGGAGAGCCTGGGACATGAATTACATATGCCTAGAGACAATTAAATCTATGAAGAGTTGATGAGATCACTAAGGGAAGAGAGTGTAGAGAAAGAAGAGGGCCCAGGACATGGTCTTGGAGAACAACCACACTTAGGAGGAAGAAAAAGGATGATTATCTAATAAAGCAGAAGAAATGATCAAACAGATAGAAGAAAAAGAATCAGGAGAGAGTAATGTCACAGAAGAAAAGAGAAGATGGAGCTTCCAAAAAGGTTTGATCTAGATAAGGGGTTCTTAAGTTGGGGTCCAAATACCCCTCAGGTGGTTCATGTATAGATTTCAGGAGGGGGTCTATGAACTTGGGACTTTTAGTAATTTTGATAATCATATTTCATTATAATTTATTTTCTTTGTAATCCTACATACTTAATTTTATTTCATGCATTTAAAAATATTCTGAGAAGAGCTCTAATAGGCTTCACTAACAGGCCAAAGGGACCTTGGACACAAAAATAGTTAAGAATCCCCAATCAAGACAGGACTTCCAAAGCTTCAAAGAAATAGAATGAAGAGTGAGAAAAGGTTATTGGATTTAGCAGTTAAGAGGTTGTTGATAATTTTGAAGAGAGCTATTGATCTTGGGAGATTGACGGTGACTTTTCAAATGCTGCCAAATCCTCACTATCTTTAACAAGTCAAAATAGAAGTCAAGCACCAAGAGAGTCCTGGAGCTACTTCTGGAAACCAGTTTTTCAGGCCACTTCCAAAATTATGTAACCTATGTCAACCATTATAGAGTTTATTCTAAGAAACAAACAAAATTAGGCTGCATGGGCATGTTTATTTTTCTCAAAGCTGGTAAATCATGCATATAGAGATATGCAATGGGAATTCATTGTGAAAATGAGCCCGAGGAAGGATAGACAAAGGGGACCTTATATCTTCAGAGTAATTTAATTTCCTCTCACCCCTCCCTCCTTTTTTTGCTCAAGATGCCTGTGTTAGTCAAAATTATAGTCTCCATGTATGTTAACCATAATATGAGAAAGGAATTTCTTAGTAGGATAAGTGTCAAAGTGTCCATTGAAATTACAGTTCCAGGATGTCTGTGCAACATGACATAATATAACATAATGTAACATAATATAACATGTGTCCATAAACTACCAAGGTAAGAAAAGTGTCATTATTCAAGATAGTGTCCCATTCAAGGCCATTCAAGCTGGTCAGCTTCATCCAGTCTTGTAGTTGTTGACACAGGAGGAGTTACTTTGGGTTAGTTTGGAGAGTGGAGCAAAGCATGCCAGAACACACAAAGCATTATGGTAGGTTAAGCTCAGAGTGGGCCAAAAAATTGTCTTTCTCCTGATTGGCCAATCAGGTTTAAGGCCTTTCTCAGGTGAGGGGGCTTCAAGGAGGTTTGGAGAGGTCCCTGGCCAGTTCACACCCCGGTACCTCTCTGAATGGGAGTAATCAGTGAGTAGGAGATGACCATTCTACTGACTTGAAAGAAAAGTCTGACTTGTCACATCTTTGGATAAAAGTGGGGCTGAGTCTTAAAGAAAGAGTGCTGACTTTCTTCCAACTATGGTAGAGACCGATAGGTAAATTATTAGAATTAAGGGGGCACCTCATCTTCTCCCAACTCTTTGTAGATGTATCTCTCTCTCTCCCTCTCTCTCTCTCTCTCTCTCTCTCTCTCTCTCTCTCTCTCTCTCTCTCTCTGAAAAAAGTTTATTGAGAATATTTTGAGAATACATTTCAAAGAACACCTTACTATTTTCCAACAAGGTAAGGAGGAGGGATGCTCCTTCCCTTCAAGCAGAGCAAACGAAGGTCCGTTCAACTCTGGACACGTGGACATTCTTCCATTAACGTATCCCCTTCTGACCAGCAGAACTTCAACACCTCCTCCGTTATTTCTTCCTGCCAGAGATGTCCCCAGGATCACAAAAACTTGCGCACCCTCGGATATTTTCCTTCAAGGCTTAAATACTCAAGCAATTAGTGCTTATCCTCGGGGTGTCTGACTTGGAAGAGCCAGTTGTTAAATTTTTATTGTGAGAATTTCACACCTCAAAAACCAGCAAGCCACAAATTGGGGTTTGATTTATTTTGGGGGGGTGCGAATCAGAGAAGGCTTTGTAAAGGTGGGAGTACTTGAGTTGAGCCTTGAAGGAAAATGTCGGACCCCGAGTAATTAGTGCTTTTTCTCGGGGTGTGTCGGAGATTGGACTAGCGACAGCCAACTGATATATTTTCATTGTGAGAATTTTATAGCAAGCTACAAGTTAGCGCTTGATTTATTTATTGTTTTGTTGATGATCCAGACTCTAGATTTAAGAAAGTGATGGATTTACAAGAAAGTAATGGATAAAATGTTAACAATGCAGATTAAACTTAAAAGAGTGTCCAGCATACACCTCCCTCCCCCGTCAATTGTTAAACATTTATCAGCACTTTTACCCTGTATTTCCCTGTTCCGATTTTGTACTTATTTATTTTTTATTTTATTTTTGTGCTGTGTCTTCCTATAGAACACGGGCTTGGGATTATTTCCTTTCCCTCTTTATAGCCTTGGTGCCTAGCGTGATGCCTTGCACACAGCAGGAGAATAATAAATGTTCACTGAACTGCTGACTGCTGACGAGCCCCCTCCTGGTCTCGTTTCTTTCAGTTCAAAATCATCTCAAAGATCAGTCAAGCTAAGGATTCTTAAATTAATAATTATACTTTATTTTAGCTTTCATTTTTAAAAATTTTGATTTCCAAATTCTCTCCCTCCTTCCAGTCCCTCCCCTACCCAGGCAAGAAATATTACATCAATTATACATGTGAAATCATGCAAAACATATTTTCATATTCAGGTTAATGATTCTTGTAACTCTTTCCCCTCCTCTGCGAAATGATGGCTCGGGACTGAGTGATCTCCAATGCCTTCCCATCTGTAACGACTCGAATAGGCTCCCTACCTAGGAGACAGAAGCAAATACTTCCTCCTTCCTTCTCCTCCCGTGCCCTCTCCAGTCCACACAGCCAGAAACTACAAGTCCCAGGGGGCCCTGCGAAAGACCCTTTCCCGTCGTGCCCTGAGCGCGCCTGCGCAGTGACAGACTCAGGATACCCCATTTCCCGCCAAACTGTGAAGCTGGGGTTTCTCTTCCCGCCAGTGGTGCTGTCAGGCAAAACCCCCGGGGCTCATGGAGGCGTTTGACCCCAACGAGCTACCGGAGCTGCTCAAGCTTTACTACCGGAGGCTCTTTCCCTTCTCCCAGTACTATCGCTGGCTCAATTATGGCGGAGGTGACCGGGGAAGGGCTCTTGGGGAGGAAGGAATCGCTGCGGGGTGCCGGGGGGAGGGGAGGAGAGCTTTGGGGAGCAACCATCTCCAGTTACGGAAAGGGACCCAGTCACCCCACTTCTGGGTCCTGGCTTCCTTGACCCTGGCACATAGGAAGCGCTATATGAACGTTAGCCATCCTCACCATTGCTGTTATTGTTGAAGCCCCGAATAAATAGCTATGCGTCTTGTTGAAGCGCTAGGTAAAAGTTCTCTACATTATTGTTGCTATTGAAGCGCTATGTAAATGTTAGCCATCATCAACATTGTTGAAGCGCTCCATAAATGCTGACTGGCAGCAGTCTGTCATTTAGGCAAGGCAAGAAGTCGGGTGTTTTTTTTTTTTAGAAGGGAGGAAGGCTAGGCAGTTGGGGTTAAGTGACTTGCCCAAGGTCACACAGCCAGTCTGTCATTTAGGCAAGACAAGAAGTCGTGTGTTTTGTTTTGTTTTTAGAAGGGAGGAAGGCAAGGCAGTTGGGGTTAAGTGACTTGCCCAAGGTCACACAGGTAGTTCAGTGTCTGAGGCTGGATTTGAACTGGTGGGGTATTCTTGAATCTGGGAGTGACTCTACTCCCTTTTCAATGCTTCCTCTCACGCCTTCCACGTTGCAGTTACTTAATGAATTCTGGTTGGGTTGCATTAGAGTAGACTTGCCCTGCTTGCCAAAACTAGGAACAGCAGGTAAAAGTTGAAAAGGAAGATTAAGCCTGGAGTGAAAAGAAAGTACTTATGGGCCATCGAGGTGGTGCAGTAAATAGAGTCAGGAGGACCTGAGTTCAAATCCGACCTCAGACACTTAACACTTACTAGCTGTGTGACCTTGGGCAAGTCACTTAACCCCAGTTGCCCTGCTCTCCCCCCTCCAAAAAGAAAGGACTTCCTATTAGATCTTTCCTCCCTGAAGGTCCTTAAGCAAAAGCTGGATGAGTAAACTTATTTGTGTTATAGACTTGACTAGATGCCCTCTGAGGTCCCATCTACCCCTGAGATTTTGTGAATTCTGCCCCGCAGGGCATCTATTAAGTATCTCTGCTTAGAGTTGGGGGAGAAGGAAGGTGTCACACACAGTTTGAGCTTTGAAATCCTAGGGCTCTGGGAACCAGGAGACCTGGGTTCTAATGTGCCTTCTGCTAATTCACTGAGAAAATGAGAGGGTTGGCATGGAATTTTGATCCCTTCATCTTAGATCTGTGAAAAGAAATTCTCCAGGATCGTAGCTTCATAGGTCTAGAAGGGAAAAAGGACCTTCAAAATCATCTAATTCAACCCTCTCATTTTACAGATGAGAAAACTGAGGCCCAGAAAGGTTTAGTGACTTTCCCAAAGTCACATGGGTGACCAGGTGAGCCAGGATTTGACCCCAGGTCTCTAATATTCAAGGTTCTTTTCACTATACCAGGAACCAGACTTAACATCTTTCTTCCTCTATCTAATACAGCCTATGAAACTGAAATATTAATCCTGAGAAAGCTCCATTGAGGGACTAAGAAGATAAATCTTTTTTTCTTAATTTTTTATGTCAATCAAAACATTCAAATAAATGATATAATAACGTTTTTACATAAACCATCATTTATATAATCCACGTTGTTTACAATTTGTCTTTAAGTTAGGCGTGTTAGTTTTAGCAAGTTTTAGCAAGATCATCCCTAATGATCTTCTTTCCCATCTGTATTTTTTTTTCCAGAATTTGCTCCTGGGGTTTTTTTAAGTGTTAATGGATGTGTTTATTGTTGTCTTTACATCTTCTGAAAAGAGAATTATTCAGATATTTCCTCATCTGTTTGTTCCAGATCAGTGTTCTCCAGATTTTTTTAAATCCTGCACCCTTCACAGTAAAAAAATTTTGAGCACTCACTCCCCAATATAGGAATTGGAACTGGGCCTATGCTTTCATTGTTATAGTGAACTCCCAAGTGAGGAAGCTCCCTTGATCAATGCAGGGCTTACAGTTAGTCTGAGGGAGTTGCCTAGAGAACATAGAGATTAAGTTGCCCAATGTCAGAGGTGGCAAGTATGTGTAAGAGGTGAAATCTCCACTCTCCCCACATATGTATATTTAGTTATTTATAAATTATGTAACTATAGTACTTACTTTAAAAATGAGGCAAAGATGAAATAAACAGTATTTCAAATAATTTTAATTTTATTAACGGTTCATAAAATATTTTTGCTGTCATAAAAATATTTTCAGTTCAGAGCAGGGTGATTGAATATGCTTTATTATTTTTAAAAATCTTAATTTAATACTTTGTGATGCTGCAATTAATTTACAATATTGCTGAAAGTGAAAGAACACACAAGGGTACCATTGTCTACCATTCTGCATCTTGGAATTCCCACTCTTCCTTGTATATTGTAATAACACCACCATCTGGCATGGGTCAAGTGAAAACATCAGTGTCAATCCATGTCGTATGTATTAGTGAAATTTGATTCCTGCCTTTTATGTATTTTTACTTTTTTAGTATTAATAATTTGTTTTTTCCAAATGCATATCAGCATCAGTCATGCCTTGTTCTTGTCACAACCTGATAATCAGCACTTGGTTTTCTATAAACAAACCCCGGGACTAGGTAGAACCTGAATTTTACAATTGGGAGGTGGGGAGCACTTGGTGTGTAGCACTGCATTCCGCCTGCTTAAGGAAGTAATGTTACTAGAAATGTAAACTAGAAATAATTACTGATTGAGCAAGTCTTTTTAATTTGCTGTGTCCGCTGTCTAAAATCTAGAGGTAGGCATACTGCAGTAACCATGCTGGGATACTTATTTGAGGTCTCCTTATAAGTAGCTCTTCCTGGAATATTGCCTTGTTTAAGTTTTCTTACCCCTTTTTCTTCCCCCTCTCCCTCATAAGTAGCAGGGCAACCACAATTCTGTGTACATGTGGATTTTTTTTTTTCATTTTTACTTCTACAACACCCAGCATAATGAGCTAAGTGTGTACCTTGCAACTTAACTGATACTTGTTGAATGAAATAGAGCAGTAAGCCCTCAATGTTTATTGACTGATTAATGTCATGTCTGCTTTGAGCTGAAAGATGAAAAGAACTATGTAAATTTAAAGTGAAACTTGTATTTTGCAGTGATAAAGAATTATTTTCAGCACCGGGAGTTTTCATTCACATTGAAAGATGATATATACATTCGCTACCAATCTTTCAACAACCAAAATGAGATGGAAAAGGAGATACAGAAATTGAATCCATACAAAATTGATATTGGAGCAGTATATTCCCACAGAGTAAGTGTCCATGCATTTTTACTAAGCGTGTATGGGGCCTGCAGCCTTACTGAGGTAAACCTTTTGGATATATTCACAGTATTTCTAAAGAAAACACAACTACAGTTCAAGTTCATTAAACTGTAATTGAGAAGGGGAATGACATGGTCAGACCTAAGTTTTAGGGTAGTTTTGTGGAGGATGAATTGCATTATGGAGAAACCTGAAGTAGGGAGACTGCTGTTTCAGCAGTCAAGGCAAGAGGTGATAAGGTCCTAAACTAGGCTTCATGAGTAGAGAAAGGACAGCTCCCAGAGGTGTTGTGCAGATTGTGGAAGGGTCAGGATAGGTGTGGAGGTAAGCCGTTGTGATTGGCTGTTGGTCACAGACATTCCCTGGAGTCCTCTCTTCCCCACTTTGGAGACCACTAGTTGCCCTGAACCACTGACTTATTAGTAATTGAAATTGATCCAATTCAAATGTAAGTTGGCAATTGAGGTTCATTGTGTTGTATGTTGTTGTTGCTGTTGTGTTGTGTTCAGTTGTTCAGTCAAGTCTTACTCTTCATACTTCATGTGGGATTTTCTTGACAGAGATACTGGTGGAGTGGTTTACCATTTCCTTCTCCAGTAGATTAATGCAGAGGTTAAAGGATTTGCCCAAGGTCACACAGCTAGTGAGTGTCTGAGGCTAGATTTGAACTCAGGTTTGCCAGACTGGCAGCTAAGTGGTATGATGACCAAAGCATTGGGCTTGGAATCGGGAAGACTTGTCTTCATCAGTTCAAATCTGGCCTCAGACACTTACTAGTTGTGTGATCCTGGGCAAGTCACTTAACCTTGTTTGCCTCAGTTGCCATCTGTAAGAAGAAAATGGCAAATCATTCCAGAATCTTTGCCAAAAAAAAACCAAAAAGGAGTGACAGATTGTCAAGAGGTGGATCCAACTGAAAAGACTCAACAACAAAAACCTCCTCACTCCAGGCCAGAGACTGTACTCACTGATCCCCCTAACTGCCTCCAAGGCAAATAGAAGTTAGGTTACTTGCCCAGGATCACACAGCTAGTAAATGTCCGAGGCCAGATCTGAGCTCATATCTGCCTGACTCCGGGTTCAGTGCTCTGTGTGTTCTCCAACTGCCTCAGTTGTACCTAGTCAATAACCACAAACATTTGTTTAATAAAGTTGAATGGAAGGTTGGTTTGTGAAGACCATAGGATTTGATTGCATAATAAAAAGAACTATGTTTTCCTTAGACTAAATCTGAATTGGTAAAAAAAAAAAATACCTTAAAATATCTTTAAAGAAATGTTTTTTGATAACTTTTATGTACAGTAATCAAATAGGCTTAACTCAAGTGCCTCCTCCTATGCATGATCCAACCCTGGTCATTAAAAAGTAGATCTCTCTGCCTTTGAATAGATTTTAGCATTTTACATCTCTCTACTGCACATTCACTGTTCAAAAATCATTTATTAAGGGCCTACTGTGTGTAAGGCACTGTGCTAGGGGCTCAGGACACAAAAACAAAGCCATCTTTACATTCAAGAAGCTTACATTCTACTGAGAAAATATAAGATATACATAAGAGAGCAAACATAAAGTAATTTCATGAGGGAGACAATATTAATAATTGAGAATCAAGAAATTTCTTAAGTAGCAGGTGATGCTTCAGCTGTGATTTGGAAGATTCTTTAAGGGGCGAGGGGGCAAGGCATTCCAGACATTGGGGCTACTTGTTCAAGGTCATGGAAGCCAGAGATCAAATGTATATAGGAAACAGCAGTACAGTTTGGCTGGAAAAAGAGATTGGGTGAAGGAGGGTGATATAAAATAAAACTGGAGAAAGAAGCAGGAACCAGATTGTGGAGAATCTTAAGTGACAGGCTAAGGCATTTACATTAAAATATTTTAAAGGTATTTGCCATCTCTATTTTAAGAGTATCTTTTGCAGTTGGCTATAGGATAATTTGATGAAAGGAGAGACTGGAAGTAGTAATTAAGAGGCTATTGCAATAATTAGGCCAGTGATCACCAAAGTACAGGCTGTGTAGTGACTCCAAGAGACACGTGACTTAACCCCAAGGAATGTGTGATCAACTAAGCTGAGAGTAGAAAGATGAGTCACATGCCACCCTCTTCCCACTTGCCTCCCCACCCCCTACCCCCCATAGCCAAATAAGACCTTGTCTCCAGTACAGCTATACCCTACATACACATGCCCTTCCCTGTCTCCCTTCACACCTTTCAACATTCTCACTCTGCCCTCTGCCTCCATTGACCTCCTATGTGGCTGCCCTAGTCATGGGCTCCTCAAGATTATAACCTAACTTACCCAGCTACCCTTAGCTGCTAAACGGGCAAAATTACCACTTTTGGTGTCCCTACCTCCTGATCTCCCCCCCCCCCCCCCCCCCCCCCCCCCCCCCCCCCCCCCCCCCTCTCCCCCACCCCCCCCCGGCCCCCCCCGCACAACCCCCCCCTTCCCCGCCCCCCCCCCCCCCTCCCCCCCCCCCCCCCCGCTCCCCCTCCCCCTCTCCCCAGTCACCTTGTGGCTACACACCCTAGGGCAGGCCTGTACAACCTCAGGCTCCTCACTGAGCCACCTGGCCGCCCCTAAGCAATTGGGGTTAAGTAACTTGCTCAAGGTTACACGGCCAGGTGTTTCTGGGTGGGTACTAAGTGTCTGAGCCCGGGATTCGATCTCCAGATCATTCCAACACTGGAGCCGGTGCTCTTACTCGCTGTGCTACCTGGCCGCCCCCCTTCCCTTTTAATATTGAGAGCACTGCTATCCTTGCAGTCTCCCTAGCTCTCAGCTTCATTATCTTTGTCTTCTCATTCAATTGAAACTGCTGTCTTCAAAGTTACCAGTTATCTCTTAATTGCCAAATCTGGGACCTTTTTCTCTGTCCTCATCTTTCTTGACCTCTTTGCACCATTTAACATTTTTGAATACCCTCTCTTCCTGGATACCTAATCTCTCCTCTCTGACCCTGCTCTCTCTTGGCTCAACTACCTTTTTGACCACTCTTCAGTCTTTCTTGCTGGATTTTCATTCATCTCTTCTCTTCTAACTGGATATTCCCCAAGGCTCACTGTAGTAAGCACTCTTTTCTCTCCATACATTCTCTTACTTGGTGATTTCATTAGCACCCAAGGATTTAATTACTATCTCCATGGTGATGACTCCCAGCTCTATATATCCAGCCCTAATCTCTGAGTTTAAGTCCAGCATCACTAGTGACCTCTTGGACATTTGGAATTGGATGTCACATAGGCATCCCAAAATCAGTATATCCAAAATGGTATTTACCACCTTTTTCCCAAAACCTTTCCTTCATCCAAGCTCCCCTGTTTCTGTTGAGGGTACCACCATTCTGCCCATCACCCACATATCTGTCCCCTCTTTCTACTAACATGGACACTACTCCAGGTCAAGGCCCTCATTATCCTTCCTTTGGATGATTGCAACAGTCTCCTGTGGTCTCTGTGCTCCAAGTCTCTCCTCCCCTTTCACCCCTGTCACTCTTCTACTCAAACTGCCTAAAGGGAAGTTTGGACCATACCATTCCCTACTCAGTAAATGCCAGTGACTCCCTAGTGACTCTAGGTTAAAATATTATTTCATCTTTATCTTCTCCTTTTTTAAGGATTTTAAAAACCATCCTGGTTTTTTCGTGTAGTGTGTGTGTGTGTGTATCATTTTAATAATATACTTAATTGTTAGTACAGTAGTATAAGTATATAAAATGTACAGATAAATAAATAGAGAATACATACTCAAAAAATGTTTACTGATAGCTAGCTATGTGCCCTCAAAAAAGTCTGGAGATTTCTGGTCTTGGCAAGTGGTGATGTTGTGTAGGTAGAGAGAAGGAAAGGTATATGAAATACAGAATCAAAGCACTTGTTGACTGATTGGATTTGTAGGGCAGGGAGCTAGAGGAATTAAGTATGATTCCAAGATCAGAACCAGGGTGTTGGGATGAGTAGGAGGAGAGGGGGCGGGGTGGTGAAGAGCTATAATGATGTTTTGGAAATGTTGAGTTTGAGGTACCTGCTGGACATCCTGGGGGAAATGTCTAAGAAGCAGTTCATGATGCAAACCTGGGTGTGTAGATTTAGGAATCAAATATAGGTTGATGATTGAATCTAAGGCAACTGATGAGATTACCAAGGTGGAAAGAGAGGAGAAAGAATAGAGAAAAGATTATGTGTGTAAGAGAGAGAAAGTAGGAGGGAGAGAGCCAAGATGCCCTTATGGGGTAGTGCACAAGCTTACCTGGAAGGACAGTGACAAAAAGATAAGAGGAGAACTAAAAAAAAAAGTAGTGTCATCTAAATTAAGGGCAAACGGTATGGCCAGGAGGATAGGCTTATTAGTAGTGCCAAAATCTGCAGCTAGGTCAAAGAGAATGAAGACAGAAAAGGACATGGAATTTATCGGTTAAGGGACAACACTGGAAAGAGTCATCCATCCTGCAGGTGGAGTTGAAAGCCCATTTTTAAGAGATTGAGGAGTGAGAGGTAGCATGGTAGAGTGGACGAGCCCTAGATTTTAAGTCAGACAATCACTATTTGAATCCTGGCTGCTACATTTCCTAGCATTGGGACCACAGAGATCTTGGACTTGAGCTAAAAAAGAACTTTAGAGATTATAAGATTTAACACCCTTGGGCTGGCTAGGTGGCACAGTGAATAGAGCACTGGCCCTGGAGTCAGGAGGACCTGAGTTCAAATCCAGCCTCAGACATTCGACACTTGCTAGCTGTGTGACCTTGGGCAAGTCACTTAACCCCAATTGCCCTGCCTTCCCCCTCCAAAAAGCAAAAAATAAAATAAAATTAACACCATCATTTTACAGTGAGGGAAGCTGATGCAGGGGATACTAGTCCAAGGTCATGTTGGTAGTAAGTAAAATGGTCAGAATCAAAACCATATTGTCTCATTTTCTCATTAGTTAGCCTCGGTTTTCTCATTTGTAAAATGGAAATTATGATACTTGCAGTATCTCTTTCATGGGATTGTTGTTAGGGATGTACTTGTAATCCTTAAAGCGTTATATGAATGTAAATTATTGTCATTCTCTCATTATATAGATATCATATATAAGCTACTAAGTTATAAATTCTGTGAGAGCAGAGACTGTCTATCTAAACTTTGCATCTCCCAGTATTTAGCACAGTACTCTAACAGAATAGGCACTTAATAAGTGTTTTTCACATTGAAGTAGAAATCCTTAGAATAATTTATAATTAGCACATTGTTTATATTACAATATTTGTTTATAAAACATTTGAAAACATTTACCTCAAGGTTAAACATGGTAACAGTCAATATATATTGAGCACTCCTACAAACTATTTAGCAAACCCTCTATTTATTTTTGTTTATTTTGGGGGGATCATTTCCTTTTTTTTTTTTTCTTTTTTTTGGGGGGGGGTGTTCAACCTTCACTTTTATAAGATTTTTTGAGTTCTAAATTTTTCTCCACTCCTCCCCACCACAAGATAGCATGCAATCTTATACAGGCTATACATGTATGATCATAATAAACATGTTCACATTAGTCACGTTGTGAAAGAAAATAAGAACAAAAAGGAAAAACCATGAGACAGAAAAAACAACAAAAAAGAGAAAATAGTATGCTTTGATCTTCATTCAGACTCCATAGTTCTTTCCCTGGATAGGGATAGCATTTCCATCTTGAGTCTTTTGGAATTGTCTTAGATCTATTTCCCAATTGATAGATATCCCTTCAATTTCCAATTCTTGGCCACCATAAAAAGCTGCTATCGATATTTTTGTGCATGTGGGTCCTTTTCCCTTTTTTATGATCTCTTTGAGATACAGACCTAGTAGTGGTATTGCTGGATCAAAGGATATGCACAGGTTTATAGCCCTTTGGGTATAGTTCCAAATTGTTCTCCAGAATGTTTGGATCAGTTCACAACTCCCCCAGCAATGCATTAATTTTCCAATTTTCACATATCTTCTACAACATTATAATTTTCCTCAAACCCTCTTTTTAATAGGCAGTAGAAAAGTAGACAAGGCCAACCCTCATTAAATTATCACAAATTCCTAATTTGTAAGATCCAGATTAATGAAATTTCACTGATTTAACCAGAATATCTGTGGCTTCTTCATTTTGGCCACTATTCTATATGTGGTAGTTAGCAGTAGAGCAAATGAAAATGCTTGCTAGAAATTAATAGCTTTTTTTTTTTTTTGCTTGTCCACAGCCCATTCAACACAACACAGTGAAACTAGGGGCTTTTCAGGCTCAGGAAAAAGAGCTGGTGTTTGACATTGACATGACAGACTATGATGATGTGAGGAGGTGCTGTAGGTAAGGACACAAACACCTCAGAGCTAGATGGAGGGCTTCTGCTGGCAGTCAGTCACTAAAGGTCACTCTGCTTCAGTTCTGCAGATATATGTTCTAAATGCTGGACCCTTATGACAATGGCTATCCACATCATAGACAGAGCTCTAAAAGGTAAAGTATCTTATGTGGTTTCTGAATTCTAGACCCCATATTTTAGGAGAGATGCCGGCAAGCTGTAGCACATAGAGGGAAGGGCAACCAGGATGGTGATAGGGCTCAGGAGTGTCGTGGGAGGAATGGCTAGAGGGAGTAATGATGTTTAGCCTGAAGAAGAATAAACCTAAGGAAGCTGTTTTCAAATATGTGAAGGACTATTATATGGAAAAATGATTAGATTTATTCAGCATAGCTCCAGAAAATATAACCATTGAGTTCCATTGGGTGGAAGGTTCTGGAACTATATTTTGCCTCATTACAGAAAAGAAGACTTCTTTATTTAGATTAATAGTTTTCTTCTGAGCATTAGTTTATACTATTTATACTACTGTGTTGTTGTTCGGTCGTTTCAGCCATATTGATTTTTCATGACCCCATTTGGAGTTTTCCCAGCAGGTACTGGAGTGGTTTACCATTTCCTTCTCCAGTTCATTTTACAGATGAGGAAACTGAGGCAAACAGGGTTAAGTGACTTGCCCAGGGTCACACCTCTAGTAAGTGTCTGAGACTAGATTTGAACTCAGGAAGATGAATCTTCCTGACTCCAGGCTCAGTGTTCTATCCACTGTGCCACTTAGCTGTCCTTATACTACTATAGCATTTTTTTTTATTAGTTTTCAAGATGTGCTAATGTATTATTATCCTTAAACATGGGATAGAAAAATGGAATGTTATGGTAATTGCCATTTGCAAACATTGTATAGACCTGTGCTTTTCTTTTTAAGAAGGTATGTGTAAATTTATTAGGAGAGAAAAAATCACGTGTTTCTTTTTTCCCCCACAGAGGATTTTGGATTTAAGCATTGCCTCTGGGTATATTCTGGAAGGAGAGGTGTTCATTGCTGGGTCTGTGATGAAGCAGTAAGAAAATTGTCCTCAGCAGTACGCTCTGGGATAGTAGAATATCTAAGTCTTGTAAAGGTACGGTACTCTTTACCACTATTGAGATTTACTTGTAGGCCAGACATTTTTAACCCTGGAATATTTAGTAGTACAGAAAATGAAAGCTTGGTACTATGCTTATTATGATAAATACATCCTTTGGAGTAGCCCATTCTAGAGTAACTTTAACCATGGTAGCTGGTTTTATTTGGAAACTCTTAGGGGACAATTTGATATTTCAAACTTGCATGTAAGTTTTTTACCATTATCGTAAGAATGGAAGTTAATTTGTTTTTCTTATTCATTTTTGTCAAGTGAAATTACCATATAAGATTGCAGGTGTTGGGCCAGCATGTTAAATAGCTTCTAAGCATCCACATTTAAAAAAAGAATATAATCAACATTTTGTGTATTTTTTTAACCTTGTGGTTACAAATAATAATGCTGATAATAGATCGTCTTAAATAATTTTTTTAATTTGCTTGTACTATTTAATACACAAACAGTTCTTTTTTATTATTTTTCAGGGTGGAGAAGAGATGAGAAAGAAGGTTCATCTCAGCACAAAGATTCACCCTTTCATCAGGTCTGTTCAAAAAGGCACTAATAATTCAAGATTTGTTTCATGTTTTCTGAGACCATACTTCATAGAAATATTTCATGTGTTATTCTTTTTTTATTTTTATTTTGCGAATTTCTACTTTTGTCTTTTAAAATGCTGTTATGTGATTAAAGCAGGTTCCTCAAAATTAAAGCTATGAATTATGTTCTCTATTTTGCTACTGCTGACTAGGTTGCTATCCTGTCTGAAGCTATTCCTAACACTATAGTATTGTGGACTTTAACACAATTAAATAACATTTGCATATCTAAACATCAATTTAGTGAAAATCAAATAATAGATTAACTGAATAACTAAGCCCAATCAATAACAGAATTCATATTTGTGTATGTTGCTTATAATGAATTTGGGGGTTTTGTTCCTACAGAAAATCAGTAAACATAGTAGAAAAATATTTTGAAGAATATGCACTGGTTGGTCAAGATATTCTTGAAAATAAAGAGAACTGGGATAAAATTTTAACTCTTGTCCCTGAATATATCCTTTCTAAAAAGATTATTAAACTAAGTGTCTTCATCTGTGATACTGTGAATAATTGTTTTCTGCCCTATTTTAGTCCTTTTTATCTTTCACATCTATTAATGTGGATTTTTTTACCCTGTGGATTTCTTTCCTTCATTTCCTAGGAACTGCAAAAATAGTAACAAAAAAATTGACATTCAGAAAATCTAGTCAACTTACAAATCAATATGCTATAGTATCACATTTATTTTTTCTTTGGAAGTTGCCATTCCTTCAGAATTTAGAGCTGTTTAGGAATACTGCTTCTTCCATATAATTAAAAAATACGTAGATCCCAGAGAATTTATCCTAAACTCTTATTGCAGTTTGTTTAGGAATAAAGACTGGTTAGGTTGTTAATGTTTCATTAGGAAGGCTTTCTAGCATGCCATCATTATGTTATGGCCAGTGGATTTAATGGTTAAAGATTCTTTTAAAAATTGTGCCTCTAAAAAACAAGTATTTACCCCACGAATATCTGCACACTTTAAGCCCTCTAATGAAGATCCATTGCTTAAATCAACTTTGGAATTTACCTTATTTGTGCCATAAGCAAAAGTTCCAGTTTCTTAACTGCCTGTCACCTATTCATGCTGACATTGAGCAAGGATTCCAGAAGTATCACGATTCAGTCCAGCGCTGGGAACACTTGAAGAAAGTAGTGAGCAAAAATCGGGTATGTTTCACTAAAGTACTTGGTTTTGGAAAGGGAAAGAATGTAATTTATTGAGTACTCTTTTTTTTTCTTAGTATGTTGAGAATGGCTGGTCATTTTACCTTGCAAAAAGAAGTCGAGATGCAGCATGGTCTACCTTGGCTCAGAGTCAGGAAAATCAGGTTTTGAGTCCTCCTTTTGCCATACTGGCCTGTGACCTTAAGCCGACCTTATAAGTGCCCCACACTTTTAAGACCTGAAGTTGTAGAACAGATACCCATCTGCATTGGTACAGAGTATTTTCTTCATCAGGAATTTGCTATACCAATGAAATCACAGAACCAGATGAAAAAAGAAAAAAATAATTTAGAAGAGTCTCTGTTGTTTATCACATTGAACTTCTGTTTACTTTTAAAAGGCTGTCAAAAATGAGAAATTTGGACCCCGGGTAGACTGGGAGATCATGTTACAATACTGTTTTCCTCGCCTGGATATTAATGTTAGCAAAGGAATCAATCATTTACTGAAGAGTCCATTCAGTGTTCATCCTAAAACAGGTACAATTTAAATAAACAAAAATAGGAAATAAAAATTCTTAAAAGTTTTTATTTTAGCAAGAAAGTCTTATGGGTGGGATATCTTGTACTAAGATATAAAGGTTGAAGAGGTGGTATCTAGTTAGTAATCCATTAGGTAACAGGAATTAAACGTCCTTCTATATAGTCGATTTAAATTTTAAACAACATAATGTGCCAGGCTTTATCCACCAAACAATTGCCACTAACTGTGCTTTTTAAATGATTCTATTATTCACAATATTAATATCAGAATTCACAAGTTGGAAGGAACCCTAGAGAGATTTGTCTACTGTTAGACTTCCAATTAGTGGCAGAGTTGGGATTCTTAATTCCCAGCCCAGTACTGTCTCCATCATTTGTGCAGTGGTTGTAAAATACATCTTTTAGATCATTTTAAAAATTGTTTTAATGAATCCAAAGTGTGAATTTAAAATTAAAATTGCCATACTATGGAATAGCCATGACTTACCCAGCACGATGCTCTGCCTTTGACAGAGGCATTATTGTGTATATTACAGTGGGATGTGGTTTTCCTCCTTAGAGCTGGTATATCCTCAAAGTTTGTTTCCTTTGGTGTGACCCCTTAGGGCTCTGTTGTTCATGATTTTATCTAAACTTTTTGAAGCTATTTTGAGCCTATCCCATCTCTAGATAATGGACTCAAACCGTACTTCCTCTTTAGTTGTCTGAAACTTAACTTCAAAGTGGTACCTTCATTCCTTCGTTTTAAGGTTCAGAGAACTGTTCTCTCTGTACAGACTATGCATGATTTTATAAACTTTGTTGTATAACAACTCTAAACATTTCTTTAAATGCTTCTAGTTCAGCTTTTTCCCCCCATTTTATTTTTAGCAAAGTATTTTTAAATAATTTCTTATAACAGGCAAATTGAAATGATATGCCCTCTTAACAGCAAAGAATTAAAGCTATTTCTTTATTTTGGTTCTCATAGGTCGTATTTCTGTTCCTATTGATTTGCAGAAAGTGGATCAGTTTGACCCATTCTCCGTTCCTACCATAAGGTGTGTCATATATCAATGGCTTCCCTTTATTTAAATTTTCTTAGAAACCTCTGTTTGGAGTATGTTTCCTTGGGTCCCTGCCTAAAATGTGTCTGTGGCTATTTAGGAGCAGCATAGTTTGTAATATAGCTATTAATTAAGTAGTTACGTTGTAATGACAACTTAGACTCAGCTTTGAAGTCCTCTTATTTGTAGCCAGATCTGCCATGAATTAGATATGGTCTCCACTAATGAAGATGATGGGGACAAGGAGAATGAAGCCGAACCTGACATCAAGCGTCGTACTAGAGGTAGGTCGGTAATATACTCTAGCATACAGTGCCTACGATAACTCACCTTGCTTAGAGTAGAGTCCTGCATGTATAGACTCACCATAGTCAGAACTCTTAATAACAATAATAATGGCATCAAGCCATCAACAAGCATTTTTTCCATGCTTGCTGTTTGCCATCCACAGTGCTACGCACTGGAGATACAAGTACAAAGGAGGAAGCAAGGAGATTGCACTGTAACACATCACCAAATAGTGTTGTTGAATAACCAGTCGCGTATCACATCTTGTCGATTCAACATCCTGGTCATCCACCAATACTAGTGAAATAGCTTCTTCATAGACCTCTCTACCTTTGCATTCTCCCCTTTTCAATCTGTCCTTAGTATTACTTTTAAAATAAATCTGTGTACTAAAGATTTCCAATTATCTTACTCCTCAAAAATCTTCAGTGGCTCCCTACTACCTATCAAATAACTTTGAAACTATTCTACTTTACATTTAAGACGTTCCACAATCTGGCACCAGCCTATATATCTGGGTTTATCTCATATTCTTCCCTTCTATGTATACGCACTGCAGCCTAATCGGACAACTCTTGAATCTGTCATCTTACTGTCTTTATTGATACCATTCCCCTTACCTAGAATGGCTTCCCTGCATTTTTTTTTTAATTCTAGGTCATTCTTTAAAGCACAACTCAATGACAAATGGCATTTCTTCTATAAAATCTTCCCTTATTCCCTTTGGTTAATAATGGCTTTGCCCTTCAGAACTCACATAACACTTTACTTTGCAACTCTAATACATTTAAGATGTAATGGTATATATTGAAGAAGGATAAATTTTAAATGGGCCAGTGGATACCACCTGGTATTATTTTAGCTATCCAGATTTTTCTTATGGCAATTCCAGAAGGTGGATCATTTTGTCTCATTAGAAATAACATCTCTGTAGTAGCTAGTTTAATTGACTTTCAGCCCTTAGAGAAAAAAGCTAGTCTAGGGAAATCAGACCTGAAACTGTACTGTGTTCCCATTTGGGCAACTGTGCTATAGTGAAGAGACTGAAAAGCATATACAGTAGCAGAGGAAGAAACTGGGAATGTTTCACCTGCAAAAGATGAGACTCAGAGGGGAGTTTGATAGATGGATCACATAGAAGATGGAATGTGTATATTCTGTGTGGCTCCAGAAGAGAGACCTACCGTGTTTCCCCGATAATAAGACACTGTCTTATTTTTTTGGACAGAAAAACACCAGAGGGCTTATTTTAATGAACATTGACAGCAACTTTAATAAACAGGTAAATGTGAACAAAAAAATGTACCTTTATTCAATAATGAATTCAATAAAGAACAGGATGACGCGCTCACTGCTGCAGCTCTGATTGGATGCAGCTCGGAGTGCAGAGTGCGTTTCAGGGGGGGAGGGTGCATACAGAGGGTACCGTAATGTAGCGTGTAGCGCAGGGGATCACCTTCACTACAGTAGCAATCTCAATAGGGCTTATTTTCGGGGGAGGGCTTACTTTAGAGGAATCTTACACAGTAAGGGGAGGGCTTACTTTCGGGATAGGTCTTATTATCAGGGAAACACAGTAGGGCCACTGAGTGGAAAGAACATGGAAGCAGTTTCCAAACCATCATGAGGACCTGGGTGATAACCAGAACTATACCAAACAGGACAGACGGCCTCGGGTGGTGCAGCAGTCAGGGGTGAGGGGCCCCTCTCCGGACATTGTGAGCGGAGTTTGGGTGACTGTCAGGAGGGTGGCTTGGAGCGGAAGGTTAAGCTAGAATTCAATGATTGCAGAGGTCTCTACCAAGACTCTGAGGTATGGAAGAGTCACTTACGAGAGAGAGCACTGGATTTGGAGGCAGCAGCCCTGAGTTTAAATGCTAGTGTTATCATTTGCTATCTCTGTGACCTTTAACAAGTCACTTAATTTCTCTGGGCCTCGGGTTCTTCATATGTAAATTAATGAGTGGGTTGAACTGGGTGACCTCGAAGGATCCTTACAGCTCCATAACTGATCATACAATCTAGGCCCGTGGTAATAATAACTAGCATTTATATAGTACTTTGAGGTTTGTAAAGTGCTTCACATTTTATCTCATTTGATCCTAACATCAATGAGATAGGTGCTATTACTATTCCTGTTTTAAATATAAGGAAACGGGCTGAGTGAGCCTTTGACTTTCCCAGGGTCACACAGCCAGTAAGTGTCAGGCAGAATTTGAACTCAGATCATCCTTACTCCCACGATGTCCATCGAGCCACATAGCTGCCTCTTTATGTTTACAGGATGCTTATCAAACAGTACTCTGCCACAACCACACAGTAATTGTGCTTCCTCATCTAGAATGCCTTTCACCTGAAGGCAAAGGACACCTTTAGCACCGTCTTAACCATTTCAGTCTATAAATATCTTCCATAACTGGACTCTGTGGTACTTATTATCTGTTCAACTGATTTTGATCTTTAATCAGATCATTTCTTTAGATGGTATACATCTTGTTTCTCCAATTAAAATCCTTTAGGGCAGAAACTGTATCTTACATTTTTGTGCCTGCCACAGTTCTGGATATTTAGTAGCTGTTTCAATAAACATTTCCTGAGTTGACTCAAGAAGTTAAGGCCAAAACTAAGAAGCTTTGTGGTATAATAGTTAAAAGTCAGAAAACCTTTTCATTATGACAGTATGAGATTATAGTGAAGTTTTGCCTCTAATTTATTAGATTTAAGACCCTAGCCAAATGATTTAGCTTTTGACCTCTGAGAATTATACTACTTAGACTACTCCCTCACAGAGCTGTTATTAGGAAGGTGCTTTTTAAATCTTAAAACATTGTCTTAATGAGGTTGTTTATTTTTACAATTAATGATAAAGTTATTCCTGTGGTGTATCAGTAAGATCAGGAAAATTCACTATGAGAATTTTTTTTTTTGTGAAATGCAAATTTCTTATTATGTTATACAACTTTTCAGTGAAGAAGTATTGTGGGACTCTATGCCACCAGTCCAAAACAGTAGTCATTAACGTATGTATTAGATGAATAAATGAAGGTCCCTTAACATTTTGTGGCAGCTAAATAGCTAGAGTGCCAGGCCTAGAGTTGGGAGACCCAAACGCCACCCCAGACACTAACCGTGTGACCTTGGGCAAGTCACTTAACTCTGTTTGCCTCAGTTTCTTTATCTATAAAATGAACTAGAGAAGGAAATGAGAAACTACTGTTATCTCTGCCCAAAAATCCCAAATGATGTCATGAAGAAGCCAGCATGACAGAACAGACTAAACAACAAGACTTATTGCAGATGTTTTTGTTTTAAATTAACCCTGCTTAAGTGAGGATTGGAACTTCTGCAGGCATACACACCTAGACTACTATAAAACCCAATATGAGATAGACTTGAAAGCCATCTTAACCCCTTCCTTGGCCAAAAGTTTCCAAAAGTGGATTTTTTTCCCTGCACATATTATAATGTAAAAGAGAAGAGAATTTAACATAAAACTTTTGCTTCACATACTTTGAAAAAATGTATATTCTTTCTGGCAGCATTACAGTCCTGATGTCTCCAGAAATCATAGGCCTGATCACCCTAAAATATATTGCTATTTTAGGAAACCTGTTATTGGAAGCCAAAGTTTCAAAGAGGAAGAACCTGAAATAGTAATTTGACTTTGCCTATTACTAGAATGACTATGAATGTAGTCAACTAAACAAGTGGGGTACACGAAAAGAATATTCATAGGCTCCATAACCACAGTCATGATGCCTTTAATGCTAAAATGTTTGAGTTGAACACATTTTATTTGTCCTTAGATTATAAGAAGACCAGTCTGGCTCCCTATGTGAGAAGTTTTGAACAATTTCTGGAAGGACTAGATAAGTCCAGAAAAGGAGAACTTCTGAGGAAGAGTGGTAAGCATTCAAAAAATTATCAGTTTCATAGCCTTCCTCCTTTAATCTGTCTGGAACTAAATGTGGGGACAAGAGTAAAGTATAGGAAGGAGGGAGATATTCAGGTTCTAATCTCAGTATTCCCCAAATTATTGACTTGGTTTTGATATCCTTAAAGTGTTTTTGAAAGTTGTAATTCCTTCCTCTAGAAGTATGGCAGTATTATGGAAATATAGATTTCTCACTTCCTTTTGAAGCATCTATATGAAAATTTAAGGAACAGAGCCCAATATAGTGCCTCATACATAGTAGGAAATCAATAAACATTTGTTGAGAGTGAACATAGTTGTGACTTAAAATTAGAAAGCCACATTAATTGCCATGATGAGATACTATTAATATTAAGTTCTAAGTATTCCTATTATGCTGTTATTCTATTATATTTGTATCCTATTTATTATACCTATTATACAATGTAGGATTCAGTAAACATAAGAGCAAGTCTCTAAGAGGACTGAGAATTCTTTGAAAACAATATTTAAATGTAGAAGTATTTGGTTATTTCTTACTATCCTCTGATACTGCTTTGCTAAAAAGAAATCTATACCTCTCTATTTTAGATGCACAGAGAGACTTCTGAAGAATTACTGCTACCTTATACCAAAGTGGATTTCTCTGACCTTCAACCAATAGCTCATTACATCCAACCATGTAATAATATGAAGGACCATACACAATATAATTATTGGGTCATAGCTTACAAATCTTAACAGCGATTTATATTGAAAAGGTTCCTAATGCCATTAAAAATATATTAACAAATGTAAGGCATCTGGCAGAAAGAGAATTTGATGATAGCTGAATTTGCTATCATTTTCAAAGTAGATTTTTTTTTTTGGAGAGGAGGAATCAGGCTTTCACAGATTCCAGTTCATTAGCTTTTTGGTATAATTTGTTTATAACAAAGTGGGTACCTTTAATATTTTTTGGTAACAAAAGTTTTCACCTTTGTTACCAAAATATTATTAAAGGCATCTGAGCAATAATATACTCAAGATCCTAATTTCAATTCACTGGAAACGGTCAGGAGATTTTCCTGGTAGAGAAAGGGTTTGGTTTGTCCTTAAGTCTCAACCGATTAGGTTTATAGACCTCATGTATGTTCTAAATCACAGCAGAGTTTTTCTAAGTTTTTGTGGTCAGCTATTTGTACCCCCAGCCCCCAGCCTTCACAACTAATTTTTAAATAGCACACAGAACCTTTTTTTTTTCCTTTTAAAATTTTTTTCATTTAAAACTACCCCTCCCCCCCTCAATAAATGAGCCTTTCCATACAAAACACAGAGGATATGAAACTATGAATCTCTGCTTCATACTTCTTGGTTTTTTTTAAATGATAAATTTTACATGTTACTTTCCAAACAAACTTGCTTATCTATACTTGTTTCTATTCTCTTCTATGCATTTTTTAACAAATGTTTCAGTAGCCCACTTTATTTGGCATCATAATTGCTAATCTGCTTTCTCCCCCAACCCCCCACCATCAAAAACTGAAAAAAACTTGCAACACCTAAGTCAAACAAAATGAATCTACATAGTGACTGAGTCCAAAAATGTATATCTCTTTCTGTCTTTGAGTCCCATCACTTTTTTGTCAGGAGTCCACAACAAAAGTAGCCAGGTGGGAAAGGAGATGTCACCAAGACGTCCCCAACATTTAGCACAGTGCCTGGTACATTTGTTGTTTTCAGTAGTGTCTGATTCCTGATCACATGGTCCATAGCATGCCAGGCCTTTCTGTCCTCTACTATCGCTCAAAGTCTCTCCAAGCTCATGGTCATTGTTTCCAAGACACTATCCATCTCATCCTCTGCCATCCCCTTTTCCTATCGCCTTCACTCTTTCCCAACATCAGGGTCTTTGATGAGTCCTATATGACCAAAGCATTTCAGCTTCAATATTTTACTTTCCAATGAATAGTCTTAAGTTCTTTCCTTTCTTTTGATTGATTTGATCTCCTTACTGTCCAAGGGAATTTCAGAGGTCTTCTCTAGAACCACAATTTTGAAAGCATCAATTCTATGGTGCCTAGTTTTTCTTATTGTCCAGTTATTACAGCCATACATTGCTGCTGGAGAAACCATAGTTTTGACTATATGGACCTTTGTCAGCAAGGCACTGTCTCCTTTTTGTATGCTGTCCAGATTTGCCATGGCTTTCTTTCCAAGGAGCAAGCATCTTTTAATTCCATGACTTCAGTGATGCATCTGCAGTGATCTTTGAGCCCAAGAGTATAAAATCTGACATTGCTTCCATTTTTTTCAACTTCTGTTTGCCAGGAAGTGATGGGAACAGTTGCCAAGATCTTAGTTTTTGTGCTGTTAAACCAACTTTTACACTCCCCTCTTTTACCCTCATTAAGAGACTCCTTAATCCTTCACCTTCTGCCATCAGAGTGGTAACATCGGCATATTTGAGACTGTTAATATTTCTCCCATCGACCTTCTGACTTTTGATTTATCCAGCCCGTTACTTCACCCGCTATGCTCTGCATGTACGTTAAATAAGGTGAGTACACAGCCTTGTCATGCCACTTTTCCACATTTAAACCAATCATTTGTTCTGTGTTTTGGCTCTAACTTTGCTTCTTGGATAGCACACAGGTTCCTAAGGAGACAAGATAATTCGTCATTCCCATCTCTTTAAGGACTTGTCACATTTTCATGTGATCCACACAGTCAAAGGCTTTATACATACACTCATTGAAGCAAACAGATTTTTTTTTTCTGGAACTCCCTTACTTTCTCCATAAAGCCGCAGATGTTGGCAATTTGGTCTCTAGTTCCTCTGTCTCTTTGAAAACCAGCCCGTTCTTCTGGTAATTCTCAATTCACATATTGCTAAAGCCTAGCTTGCAGAATGTTAAACATAACTTTACTGGCACATGAAATGAGTGCAATTGTTCGGTCATTTGAACATTCTTTGGCATTGCCCTTCTTTAGGATTGTGATGTAAATTGCTCTCTTCCAATCCAGTGGACACTGTTGTGTTTTCCAAATTTGCTGGCATGCTGAGTACAGCACTTTAGCAGCAACATCCATCGTTTAGGATTTTAAATAGCTCAGCTGGAATCCCATCACCTCCACTAGCCTTATTGTTCGCAATGCTTCCTCAGGCCCACTTGACCTCATTCTCCAGGATGTTGGCTCCACATCAGTAACCACACCATCACGGTTACCTTGGTTATGTTAAGCTCTTTCTCATGCAGTTCTGTATATTCTTGCCATTTCTCCTTACTCTCTTGTACTTCTGTCAAGTGCCTGCCATTTTTGTCTTTTATCATGCCCATTTTTGCATGAAACTTTCCCTTGGTAGCTCTAATTTTCTTTAAGAGATCTCTTGTCTTTCTCCTGTTGTTTTTTTCTATTTCTTTGCTTATTTAAGAAAAACCTTATCTCTCCTTGCTATTCTCTCAAATTCTGCATTCAGTTGAGTAGATCTTTCCCTTTCTGCTTTTACCTTTGGCTTTCCTTTTTTTCCTTAGCTATTTATAGGGTCTCATCAGACAGCCATTTTGCTTTCTTGCTCTTCTTTCATTAGAATGTCCTTTGTTCCTGCTTCCTGTACAGTATTTTGAATCCCTGTCCATAGTTCTTCAGGTGCTCCATCTACCAGATCTAATCCCTTAAATTTATTTTCATCACATCATTAAATCATCACTTTTGCTTCATATTCATAAGGGATGCTATTTAGGTCATACCTATAAGGTCTGATGGGTTTCCCTTCTTCAATTTAAGTCTAAATTTTGCAATAAGAAGCTCATAATCATGCAGCGGCTAGGTGGGGCAGTGAGTAAAGCTCCGGCCCCAGAGTCAGGAGGACCCAAGTTCAGTTCCAGCCTCAGACACTTAACACCCACACAAAAAAAACTAGCCGTGTGACCTTGGGCAAGTTACTTAACCCCAATTGCCCTCCAAAAAAAAAAAAGCTCATAATCTGATACACAGTCAGCTCCAGGTCTTGTTTTAACTAACTGTACAAAGCTTCTCCACCTTTGGCTTCAAAGTATATAATCCATCTGATTTCTATGTTGGCCATCTGGTGATGTCCATGTGTGGAAACACCTTTTGAAAGTTGTTGAAAAAGTGTTTGCTGTGACCAGCGAGTTATCTTAACAAAACTGTTAGTCTCTACCCCACTTCATTTTGTATACCAAAGTCAAATTTGGCTGTCATTCCAGTTACTTTTTATTTCCTACTATAGCATTCCAGTCTCCTATGATGAACATGACATCTCTTTTCTGTGTTATTTCTAGAAGATGTAGGTCTTAATAGAACTGATCACCTTTGGTCTCTTTGGCATCAGTGGTTGGAGCATGGATTTCTGTTACTGTAATGTTAAATGGTTTGCCTTGGATTTGAATAGATATCATTCAGCCATTTTTGAGATTATACCTCAGTACTGCTTTTCTTACCCTTTTATTGACTACGAGGGCTACTCCATTTCTTCTAACGTATTTTTGCCCATAGTACCATATGTAATGATCACCTGAATTAAATCTACCCATTTCTATCTATTTAAACTGAGGCAAACGGTGTCAAGTGACTTGCCTGGGGCACAGCTAGTAAGTGTCTGAAGTCACATTTGAACTCAGGTCCTCTGCTCTAGGTAGGGCCTGCACTCTATCCAGCTGCTCTTCCTGGTACAACATAGGTGCTTATATATGTCATTAGAGAGAAAAATACACATGCATGTGTACGTATATGTATATGTAAAAGTTTAATATATAAACATTCTATATCAGTAAATATTATGTGTGAATGGTTGAACCAATTCAGTTTCACTAACCAGTACAACAGTGGGCCTGTCCTTCCACCACTGCTCCAACAATTACGATTTTCCTCTTTTGTCGTCTTTGCCAATCTGATGTGTGAGGTGGATCCTCAGAGTTATCTTGCTCCTCATAATTAGTAATTTGGAGCCTTTTTTTTTAATATGGCTGTTAATAGCTTGCTTCATTTTAAAAATGACTTTATATTCTTTGACCACTTATCTATTGGGGAATGATTCTTATTCTTATATATTTGTGTCAACTCTTTAATATTCCAGATACTAGACTTTCATTGAAGAAATTTACTAAGATTTTTTCCCAATTGTTTCCTTTCTGATTATTGCTGCATTTATTTTTCTTGTGCAAGTTTTCAATATCATATGATCAACATTGTTCATTTTATCTTTTATGATAATAACTATCCCTTGTTTGTTGAAGATTTCTCTACCTTTTCATAGTTGTGACATGTCTCCTTCCTTTGTCATCAGTGGGGTTTTTTTGTAATATGACTTTATATTTCAGTCATTCATCCATTTGGAATAATATATGGTATATGACTCTGATCTAAACCTAATTTTTGTCAAACTGCTATCCATTTTTTCCCAGCAATTTTTGTCAGATAGGGATTCCTTACTCCAGCAGTTAGTGTCCCTGAGTTTATTGAACACTGTACCTATATCCAGTTGTTTCTGGGTCTTTTTTATTCAGTTTGTTCCATTAACCAACTTTTCTACTTTTTTTTAACCAATACCAGCTTGGTTTTGGGGGTTTTGTTTGTTTTGCTTTTTGAAGGGTAAGGCAATTGGGGTTAAGTGACTTGCCCAAGGTCACATGGCTAGTTCTTTGTGTCAAGTGTCTGAGGTCAGATCCAAACCCAGGTCCTCCTGATTCCATGGCCAGTGCTCTACTGACTGCACCACCTAGCCACCCCTACCAGTTTGTTTTAAAGATTACTGCTTTATAATATAATTTGAGATCTGGGGCCTTCTTTCTCATTTTTTAATTTTTTCTCTTGAAATACTTGACCTTTTGTTCCTCCAGATAAATTTTGGTATTATTTTGTCTAGATCTACAAAGTAACCCCTTTGTCATTTGATTGGTATTATACTAAGTCTATAAATTAACTTAGATACTATAATGTCATCATTTTTATTATATCAGCACAACCTAATCACAATCAGTTAATATTTCTCCACTCACTTAAGTCTTCCTTTATTTTTGCAAAAACAAAACTCTCAGCCCCTTATACAAAATCTGTTGCCAAGTCTTTTATATTTTACCTCCATAACATTTTATGTAGCCCCCTTTGTCTGGGCACTGCAGCGACCTAGATGCAGGCCCTCCTCACTCACTCCTGGACTAATGCAATAGTCTGCTAGCTAGGCTCCCTGCCTCATGTCTCTGTCCACTCCAATCAAATGTCCATTTAGATGTCAGAAGGACAGAGCTGACCATATCAGCTCCTATTCAGTAAACTCCAGTGATCAAATACAAAATCTTCTGTTTGATTTCCAAACCCTTTTATCACCTCACACCCATCTGTCTTACACTTTACTCACCCCCGTGTATTCTATGTTAGAATGACAATGGCCTCTTTACTGTTTCTTACACATGACATTCCATCATCTATTAAGCGTTTTCATTGTCCGGCCATCTCCCATGCCCAGAGCCCTGCCCCTCCTCATCTTTACCTCCTGGTTTCCCTGACTTCCTTAAGAGTCTCAGGTAAAGTATCACCTTATGAAAAAAACTTTTCCCAGCCCTAAATCTTCATGCCTTCCCTCTGAGACTACCTCCAGTTTATCCTGTCATTGTATATGGATGTTTGTATGCTGTCTCCCCCATTAGACTTTGAGCTCCTGGAGAGTAGAAGCTGATTTTTACCTTTATGCCACCAGCACTTAATTTATATACCTGGTACATAGTAGGCACTTAATAAATGCTAGTTAGCTAGCTTTTTATATAACTCTTAGGGCTGTCTTGGTTGGTGGACTAGCAAATACAGTATTTTATATATCATGTACTTATTTTGAATTATATTTTTTTTCTTTCTGCCTACTGGGTTTTGTAAGTAATAAACAGAAAGGCTATTGATTTTTGTGGATTTTTTAATATTCGCTACTTTATTGAAGATATTGTTTTCAATTAATTTGTAATTAAATCTCTAGGGCTCTCTAAGTAAAACCATTATATTGTATAAGTAGTGATAATTTTATTTCCTCTTTGCTTCTACATTTTCCCTAAATTCCTTTTTCTGGTATTACTGCTTCAGGTAGCATCTCTAAAGCTATTAAATAATGGTGATAACAAGTAACCTTTCTTTACCCCCTAATCTTTTTAGGAAAACCTTTAGTATTTGGTGTTACTTCTGTTTTTCATTTCCCCACCTAAGAACAAATCTACTGTGCCTTTGTTCCTGGATGGGGTATGTCTAAGGATTTTGCCCTGGTCACAATCACTATCCCTGTGCTTTTCAGATAAAAGTACCCCTCCCTGGCTACCACTCCCCAGTTTTGCCCTTTTCCCAATTAGGGATTAGCTAGATTCAGGAAGGAAGGAACAATTTCTGTTTTTTGTTGTTTCTCCCAGCCTTTAAATGTGCTTGGCATATAATAGGTGTTGAGGATGCCTAAAAACAGAGACTGAATGTCCATCCTTAGCTATCCATTTAAATAGTAAATCAAAGAGAGTCTTCTTGAGGGTTGAGGCTTTTTGTTTGGGTGACTACAGATGGAAGGACAGGCCATCCATCCAATCCAGTCAGCATTTATTATGCACCTACTGTGTTTGAGAAATTGTTCTAAATGCTGGTGATAAAACAACAAAAAGTCCCTGCTGAGCTCATGGAACTTATAAACAGATAAGGATATACATCATGACTTATGAAGGAGAGAAAGCTAAGGAAAGGAAAGAGGGATTATAAAAGGTGACATAAGGGTTGAGCCCTGAAGGAAGTTGAGACTCCTAAAAAGGCAGAGGTGAAAAAGAACTGTATTCAGGGCATGCAGAAGGCTAAGTTTGGATATCAGTAAGTAGCCATATTTAACTGAAATAATGCACATGAAATAAGGGCTTAGACCCATACTATTGGTGCTAAACTGAGGAGTTTTAACTTTATGTGAAAGGCAATAAGGAGACATTAAAGTTCTCGAGAAGTCCCTTACAGATTAATAGGTGTGTAAGAGAATGAATTGGAGAGAAGAGACTACAAAGAAAAAGTCCAACTAGGAGAATGTTGAAATCAATAGTCAAGGAGAAATGATGAAGGTCTGAATTAGGGTGGTGAATATAAAGAAAAGGGTAGATATGAGATGTTATAGGAGTAGAATCTAAAAAGGACTTGGAAACTGAGGCTGCAAACCTAGTTAACCAGAATGATGGTGGTACCTTCCAAAGAAATAGGGAAATTCAGGAAGGAGGGCTTGGGGAAAAAGACAGTAAGGTTATTGAGTTTGAAATGTCTGTCAATGATACATCCAATTCAAATTAACCAACAGGTGATAATCATATAGGACTGTAAGCCAGGAGAGAGATAAAGGCTGGATACATAGATGAAGTTTATAGGCATAGAGATTTGGAAACCAAAGAAACTGATATATCAGTCATGTCTAAAAGCGCATGCCTCATTTGGCACCAAGAGTATCCCACCTCTCTGCCAGAGAAAGAGGACATTTTCCACCTCCTCTGAAGCTGAGATTGGTCACTGCATTGATCAAAAGCTCTAGTGACATTCTATATTGTTTTCCTTTATATATTGCGATTTTTCAGTAAGTTGTTCTTTTAGTTTGGTTTACTTCATTCTGCATCAGTTCATACAAGTCTTCCCAAGTTTCTGAATTCTTCATATTTTTCATTTCTTCTGATACTATATTCCATTACATTCATATACTATAATTTGTATAGTCTAAATCATCATATTTTTTAAATTTTTCTTTTTTATTGTGAACTTAAATGTCAATAAAAATATTTTGATATACAAAGAACAAGAAAGAAGACTTTACTGTTTAGATCTGAAAAATTATTACAGGAGCCATGGGAATACAAACATACTAATGCATTATTGAAAGAGCTGTGAATTGGGCCAACCATTCTGGAAAGTAATTTGAACTATACTCAGAAAAATCAGTTTTTTCATTGGGCATACATCCTGAAGAGATCAAAGACAGGGAAAGACCTCATGTACAAAAAGGATTTACAGCAGCATTTTTGTTTTAGTAAAGAACTGAAAACAAAGTGGGTGCCCATCTGTTGGGGGAATAGCTGAGCAAATTGTGGTATGGGAGTTTGAGAGATAGGGTAAAAGAAAAATTCTTAAATATGGGGAAAACCTGGTTGTGTCTTTAGATAGCAAAGAAATAGCCAAAAGAGATTAAAGATGGAGGAAAGGGGATAGTAGATAATCCAAGGGGCAAGGTCTCGGATGGAATGGAATATAAAAGGGACAGATAGAAGGGGCTGCCTTGTTGAGAAGAAAAGCCTCCTCATCACTAGAGACTGAATCAGAAGAAAGAATGAGAAATTATTTTGATGGGTTTTGAAAGCCACGCCTGCCTCAGACCAATCCAGTGATTCAGTTTCAGGACTGGAACAAAATGAGGCACTGATAGACATTGATAAAAGGAGGTTTCCATAGTATGGATTCAGCAAGAATAGAGCATTGATTTGGGCAAGCAAGGATTCCCCTGCCTCTGTTCTGGTCGTGTAAGAACATTGGTTAAGCCTAAGGGAGAGACTCATTCCTCATGGGCTCTGCTTGGTATTTAGACCTACAAGAAATCATGTCACAATAGCCAAAGCCTGAGTTCACTGGACCAATGAAGTCTCAAGGACAATTTTCACTACATTTTTGGAGAAAAAAAAATATAGATTAGCCCACATGATAGAGACTTCAGTCCCTGCTATGTTACTCCTATCATAGCTTCATTGAAAAAGATATTTAGTTAAGAGATTTAGCAACCATCCTCATCTCCAGAGTGATAATTTAAAGTTCATCATTAAAGATGAGCCTCACTATACAAAAATGACAGGCCATAAGTATTTCCTTTCTGTGAGAGAGTTATTTTCTCTAGGAACTCTTGGTATTCTTTCCTTTCTGTTGATATTCTTTCCTATCAACTATGTTCTCAAAAGAAAAGTTACTTGGTAGCTTCAAGATAGGAATCTGGGTAGCTATGACCCAGTATGGATATCCCATGTCGCTAGAGAATATTTTTGAGTCCCTTGGACATAAAGGAGATCAAATCAGTCAATAAATTAATTCAGACTATTCACTGGAAGTTCAAATACTGAAGCTGAAACTTCAATATTTGGGCCATATAATAAGAAGACAGGACTCACTGGAAAAGACTTCAATGTTGGGAAAGATTGAAGACAGAAGGTTCTTGAAGGGGACAGCAGATGAGATGGATAGGAAGTGTCATGGAGGTAATTAACATGAACTTGGATAGACTTCAAGAAATAATGGAGGATAAAAGGGCCTGGCATGCTATGGTCCACAGGGTCACAAAGAGTTGGACACAACTGAACAACAATACATTATATAGCCTTAAATATATTTTTTGGTCTAAGGATCACTTTTGTCAGAGATATGGATCATCCCCTTCCTACTTTCCTATAGCAGGAAGATCAAGGCATTCTATTGTGATATGGAGAGAATTAAAATGCACTGGACTTTTGAAAAATAATGTGAATTTTTGTTGGTTCATGGTTTCCATAGGTTCTCAAAGTGGGCAATATCACCCCCTAGGGGGTGCTGGAACAATGCAGAGGGGCAGGAGTAGCCTTGGGTGCAATTAGGAGCCATTGAATAAAAATAAGGGTTAACCTAACCCCAGGGGGGTGCTGGGTAATTTTTTTTTTTTTTAAGGGAGCAATGGGTCAAATACCTTTAGGAATCTCTGGTTTAGACTACACACAAGAGGGAAGAACCAAGATGGCAGAGTAAAGGCAAGGACTCACCTGAGCTCTCCCAAATTCCCCTCCAAACAACTTTGAAATAATGGCTCAGAACAAGTTCTGGAGTGGCAGAAACAACAAAAAGATAAGGTGAAACAATGTTCCAGCACAAGAAAACTTAAAAGGTTGACAGGAATGGGCTGTTCAATGGGTGAGAGCAGAGTGCAGTCCAGAACAGATAGTGCCCTGGCAAACCAGCTGCCGGCTTTGGGGGTGACTGAATGGGTGGCGGTGACTTCCAGAGCTCTCAGCCCTCAGATGGTAAGGGTGTGGTCTGAAAGAAATCACAGGTGACCCTTTGCTGGCACTAGGTGAAGGACTCTGTTGCATTGTCCATACAGGGATGCAGGACACTGGTATGGATACAGTCCCAGATCAAGAAGGAACATTACTATACTAGAGCTCAAAACCACAAGGGAACAGGGACTCTGGCTAGAGTTTCAGGATAGAAAATAATGCTTACATTCATTCATAGACCATAGCACGGGCCAAGAGAGCAG
Organism: Petaurus breviceps papuanus; assembly: GCF_028583685.1. Classification (NCBI taxonomy): domain Eukaryota; kingdom Metazoa; phylum Chordata; class Mammalia; order Diprotodontia; family Petauridae; genus Petaurus; species Petaurus breviceps. The sequence goes on along the minus strand of NW_027185715.1, from coordinate 1,062,302 downwards.
TGACTGCACCTCTCCTTAGTTCATACCACTTTGGAAGAATTGAAAACTTATGGACTCCCAAGAACTAGCTCTGAAAACAGCAGCAGAAAAAAACCTGAAGCTTAGGACAGTGCCCCCTCCACCCCAGAAGCAGAACTCAACTTTAACATAAAATTTAAAGTCAAGAAATAAGATGGAAAAATGAGCAACAAAAAAAGAACTTGACCATAGAAAGTTATTATGGTGACAGAAAAGATCAAAACACAAACTCGGAAGAGGACAACGATATCAAAATGGCTATATGAAAAGCTTCAAAGAAAAAATGTGAATTGGTCTCAGCTCTTTCTCCCTCCCCCCTTCACCCTGCCACCCCAAAAAAATTACTGGAAGAACTCAAAAGGAATTTTTAAAATAAAATAAGGGAGGTAGAGGAAAAATTGGAAAAAGAAATGACTGACGCAAGAGAATCACAACTTGGTAAAGGAAGCACAAAAATTGCGAAAAGATGTACAAAAAAACACTGGAAAAAAACAACTCTTTAAAAAGTAGAATTTATCACATGGAAAAGGAGGTACAAAAGTTCACTGAAGAAAATAATTCCTTAAAAATTAGACTGCACACAAAAATAAATACTGAGGAATACAAAACTATATGAAAATTTCTCACCTAGGATTAAACACCCCTGAGAGGTATGGTAGTCTCTTTTTCATAAAATGATCTTTTTTTCTTCTCTAAATTGAGGACAAAATTTTTATTATTTCTCCAATAAACAAAATACAAAATAGCCTTAGTTAATATAAAGCATGCTGCTACTGTAATAAAAATGTGGGCATAAGTAAACATTGTTCTTTGTTTGCAAATGTTGTTTGTCCTTCATTTTCAAAAAGAATCAATGATATCACAGAGTGATGTCTTGACTTGCCTATAAATTGGATTTAAGTGAGGCAGAGTTGCATAAAGTTGTCAGCCTCAGTCTCTCTTCCTGAATCATCAAAGTTCAGTGGCAAAAGTCAAGACACCCAGTAATGTAGTGGATGACCATGGCATCTTCAATATCTAACCAAGCTCTAAGGGCTCCACAGCACCTCATCTGCCCATTCATCAGGAGAAGTCTTCACATGCTTTCAGTGAATATTCCCCTAACTCAACAATAGGTTTGAGACTTGTCAGTCACCTTCAACCTGGTTTAGTATGGGCTGAGACAGTTTACACAGATGTGGCCACCATGCATGTTACAGATTCTTGGAGCCACAGGTGAGAATTCAGTGAATCAGATGGACACCAAAGGTGCATAAACAGCCCTGAAAAGGTCTCAACAAACCCTTACGCCAGAGGTGCTTCTCCTCCTGACCACCCCTGTTTACTAGTACAAAACATAACAAGTATTATTTTTACTTCATTTTCTCTAATCCAAAATAATTCAAACTATGGAAACCCTTTCTGGGCTCTGGATGACTTGGGGCTTGTGGATGATTAGGAGCACTGGCTCTTTTCAATCCAATTTCAGATTACTCTGTGTTAACTAAAACAAACTTAATTTCCCTGGGTCTTTGTTTCCTTATGTCATGAATGGGGACAATATTCCACATGGTGTTAGGAGACTATTTCAACAGATTGACAGATGTAATAGGAGTAACATCCGGTTTCATTTGTGTGAGTACCCCTCTAGGAGACTATACGATGTCTAAAATCTCTTCCATTTCAAGAACAAGAGTTAACTCCTTCCTGTGGATTAGTCTACTTCGTGAATAAATAAATCATTAATTCCAAATTAGTTACCATTACTCTGAGAGGTTAGGGTCAACCTTACATGGCTGATATATGCTTAGAGAAGGTAAACTAGAATCTGGCATAAGTGGGAAAAGTCACGGATTTTTTTTTTTTTTTGCAGGGCAATTGGGGTTAAGTGACTTTCCCAAAGTCACACAGCTAGTAAGTGTGTCAAGTGTCTGAGGCCGCATTTGAACTCAGGTCCTCCTGACTCCAGGATCGGTGCTCTATTCACTGTGCCACCTAGCTGCCCCAAGAGTCACGGATTTTAAATCAGAAGTCCTGGGTTGGTTTTGGGTTTTTTTGTTGTTTGTTTGTTTGTTTTTTACATTTCAGCTGCTTGCAGACTGTGTGACTGTGACCATAAATTACTTAATGTCCCTGAGTCTGTATAGAATGAGACTAATACTTAAACTACCTCACAGGTGGCTATGGAAAGTGACTTATAATTTCATTTGAAAACTATTTCTATCCTTTGAAGACATATCATTGAGGAATGGCTCTTGTTCTTATGAAAAAGCATATTCAGTTAAGTGGTGAGATTAAAAGCTACCTTGCAACCATTCACACTGTAAAAACAAAGAGAATGCAAAATACCGCATGTTACCTGGATTATAGCATGCAAATTGACAGATGTAATTGGAGTAACATCTGGTTGTGACCTATGGCAGTAAAAATGGAAGGTCACATAAATTAGTCTTTTTCCCAAAACTGTCAAGACTTAATTGGTCCAGGGTACTAAGGTTCTAAGGCAATCAATGTAGCTTCTTGGTTCTCTAGAGTGTCTCATTTCATTCCAATCTTGGCCTGGCTTCAAACAGGCAGAGTGAGTGGGTGTTTTTTGGAGAAATGGAGTGGGAGGAGATAGACTTGTTGCTTTCAACACCAAGAGGAGTACCCACATTTATAGAGAATTCATTTATTCAACAAACATTTAGCAATCATGATACCGTTAAACATCTCGCTAAGGAAGCACCAGGTATGATACAAAGATAGAAACTGTCCTAGTCATCTATCAGGGTAAGATTATGTGAAGCATACAATTTGCTCTCATTTTCTTTTGTTCTTTTATTTTGTTTCTTCCCATTAGTTCTAATTCTTCTTTACAATCATGACTAATGTGAAAATGTTTAACGTAAATGTATAAGTAGAGCCTATGTCAAAATGCATGCCATCTTGGGGAGAGGAGGAGGAGAAAATTGAAAACTCAAAATCTTATAGAAGTGAATGTTGAAAATTAAAAATAAATAAATTTATTATTAAAAAAAAGATTATACACATCTCTGCTTTTTCCCCCCCAGTAATACAAATTTGTATGTAAAAGGGAATTACAAGTTGTTTCCTTAAGTGTATGAGAACATTAAAAATTGTGGCTACTAGGTGGTGTAGTGAACTTGAGGTCTGGAAGGCTTAGTTCAAATTCTGCCTCAGATACTTAACATTTACTAGCCATGTGACCTTGGGCAAGTCACTTAATCCAAACTAACCTGCCTTCTCCCCTCCCAAAAGCAAAAAAATAAAAAATAAAAGATGTTCACTAGCTGAGTGACCCTGGAGCAAGTCACTTTATCTCTCAGTCTCCTCATCTGTAAACAGATAATAAAAGTACCCACTTCATAGGGTTGTTCTGAGAATCAAATGAGATAATTTATGTAAAGTTTTGCAAACCTTAAAGTCACAAAAATGCTACCTAGCAAATATGCCACTGGGACATAATCAGTCATTAAAAAGCATTAAGGGGTCGGGGGATATTGCCATCTTTCTAGGTTAAGGAAGAAAGAATATTGTTTCTGTCAATTAAAGCAGATAGGATCAAGACTAGCATTCCCTACAATTCTTGCTGTTTCCAGAAACCAAGAAGAAGTGAGAGGGTATAAGAAACTGTAGCAGGTATAAAAAGTCTGCTTATTTGAAGAGTAGTGATTGGTAGCCTTATCAAAGAACTACCCTCTTATACTCACCAGGCAAGCCACCGGCAACGTTGTTAACTAGATTGACTACAAATTTATGTAATCTCAACTGGGTCCTCACTGTGTGAGGCAATCTGTTTAAACCTCCCTAATTGACTTACTATCCCATTCACTACAGAGGCCTTTCCAAATCTCATCCCTTTTCAGATCTTCCAAATCTCCACCTCTCTCCTTGTATTTCACTGAAAAAAAAATTGAGGCCATTTGCTGAGAGCTCCCTCCTCCTCTGTTCCTCATATCACATCATTCAAATTCCTTCTGCCCCTATCTCTTCCCTCATCCCTGTCTCACTTGAAGAGGGAGCTTTTCTCCTCACCAGGTCAAGCAATAACCCCTTTGCATATACAAGCGTTCCCATTCCATCCTGTCTTCTCTGGCAGATTACTCCTATCATTTCATTCCCACTCTCTCACTTATCTTCAGTTTCTCCTTGTCTACTGGCTCCTTCCTTACTGCCTATAAATATGTCCACAACACGTCCATATCTCCTTCACCATCAAAAAATTCTCACTTGATCTATCCATGTCTGTCAACTATTGTGCTCTAGCTCTTCTTCCTTTTGAGACTAAATTCCTTGATGGGTCCATCTACAATCAGTACCTCCACTTCCTTTCCTCTCATTCTATTATCTACTTCCAACCTTCCTAACATCATTCAACTGAAATGCTCTCACAAGTTACTAACAATCTCTAAATTGTCCAATCCAATGACCTTTTCTCAACCCTCATCCTTCTTGACCTTTCTGCAGACTTTAACACTGTGGACCACTCTCTTCTACTTGATAAGTACTTCTCTCTAGGTTTTCATGATGCTACTCTGACCAACTGGTTCTTCTACCTATCTGACTGGCTCCTTCTCAGTCTCTTTCATCTCAGTAACACCCTCTAACTGTGGGTATCCCTCAAGGCTCTATCTTGGACCTCATTTTTTTTTCCTCCCTCTATATTATTTAACTTGGTGATCTTATCAGCTTCTATGGATTTAATTATCATTATATTTATTATTTATTTTATATATTTATATATATTATTTATTATATCATTATATTTATGGATTAATTATCATTATATTTAATTATCATCTCTATGCTGACGATCTTCAAATCTATTTCTCTAACCCTAATCTGTCTTCTGACCTCCGGTCTCACATCTCCAGTTGCCAATGAGATTCTCCAGTAAGCATCTTAAATTCAACATGTCCAAAACTGAACTTATCTTTTTTCCCAACTTTTCTCCCTTCCAAACTTCCCTACTACTGGCAAGGGTACCACCATCCCCCCAACCCCCCAGGCTGGAAACCTAGGAAGCATCTTCAACTCCTCACCATCTCTAACCCCCAATATCCGATCTCTTCTGACAATGCTACCACTCTCTAGCAGGCTGTCATACCTAACTTCTGGACTATTGCAATAGCCTGCTGGCGGGTCTGCCTGTCTCAAGTCTCTCTCTACTCCAATCCATCCTCCATTGAGACACTAAAGTGATTTTCCTAAAGGGCAGGACGATAGTATCACACACACATACACCTCCTACTCAATAAAATCCAGTGACTTTCTATTACTTCCAGAAGCAAACATAAAATGCCCTATTTAGCATTCTTTCATGACCTAGTCCCCTCATTCCTTTCCAGTCTTACCGGTATTATACCTTAGACACACACCCCCAAGCCCACCCTTTGTACTCTATGGCTGTTCCTTATTCAAGCAACACCCCAGACTGTGACATTTTCTCCGGCTGTCCCCCATGCCTGCTGACCTCCCTGGCTTCCTGCAAGTCCCAGCTGAACTCCCCGCCTCCACGGGAAGCCTTCCTCAGTCCCTCTTAGCTCCAACGCTGCCCCTCCGTTATCTCCAATTTACTAAGTGTGCCTTGTTTGTACATAGCTGTGTTTGCATGTTGTTGCCACCATTAGACCGAGACCCTGGAGAGCAGGTACTGTCCAGGACCTCTTCTATATCTGCAGCGCTGGTACATTGAGTGGCACTTGGCAGGCGCTTCATAGATGTGCGCGGACCTAGGGACGGAACAACAGCCACAGCTAGAAGCCCCTCCCTGATCACGTGGCTCCCCAGGGAGAAGCTGCTGAACCGGAAGCGCACCGCTGGCCCCGCCCCTTCTCGCGCTTAGCTTCCGCCGCAGCAGGGGCCGGTCACGCTCACTCCAGATCTCTTTCTGCAGCCATCTTGGATCTGTGTTCCTCTCACAGTAAGTGCCGCCTCCGCCGCCGCTCTCTATCCGCCGCCATCCGCCTCCCCCGAGGGCCAGGCCTCCTACCCCGCCACCGGGAACGGAGCTAAGGAGAACCGGGAGCCCGGCGGGGCCGCTCGCGACATGGGATGGGGGGGTAGCCCGGGCCCCCCCGGACAAAATGGGGTCTGGGGCCCTTGTCCGGCCCGGGCTGGGGGTGGGGAGAGGCCTCGGAGCGAGAGCCGCCCCCGCCCCCACGGCGCGTGGGAGCCGAGGGCCCGCGGCCGGGCGGGTGGGCGGGCAGGCCGTGATGGAAGTCGCCGGCTCCCTCGGCCCTCGGGGGCGCTTCGGGGCCGGACCTCTCTCGGAGTCGGTGCTGGGGCAGCCGAGGGAGGGGCTCCCTGGTAACTCGAGGTCTCCTCTCTCCCCCCAGAAATGCCCGGCGAAGCGACAGAAACCGTCCCCGCCACAGAGCAAGAGTTGCCACAGCCTCAGGCTGAGACAGGTAGGCCCCCCGGCAGTTCCCGGACGGATCGGGGTCCGAGGATCGGGTGGCCTGGGGCGGGAGGGGTGCGGGCGGAGCATGGCCGGCCGAGGTGGTGGAGTTAGAGTAGGGAGGCCTCAGTGCCCCCGCGGAGACCGTCTCTGCGAGTTACCTCCATTTCCGAAAAAGGAGCTGGTGTGACCCCTCCCCCACGAGGAAATCGAGCCGATTCCAAGACTCTCCCCCTGCTGGAAGTGGCCGACGCTCGGACTGGCCGAAGAGGCCCGAGCTTGGGGCCAGCTCCAGCCAGGAAGTTGCATCAGGGTTTTAGATGTCGTTGGCATTGTGCCTTCCGTCACATGTCTGGATTAGGTGCTCACAAGTGGTGAGGGAGCCCTCGGGGGCCTTGGAGTTCTCCCTTGGGGTGATGTGTGCTGTGAATGGGTCTTCTGTAGAGGTTCCAAGTGAAACTTTGGGACCCGATATCTAATGAGCCCGATAAAGCAGCTGTTTTCTTTACTTTCTAGTCTGTAAAGACAGGTGTGTTGCTGTATGGGAGGTGAAGGCTAAAGAAATTGGAATGAATGGTTTGTGATTAGGCTGCCTACAACTTCTTATCCCTACTTCACATTCCCTGATTTAAAATGAGCCTTTTTTTGTTTGTTAAAAAATGGTCATACGGGTCTCTAGCCAGTAATGTCTTAACACGGTGCGCTCTTTGGGGATGTGGTAAAATTCTCCCTGGCCTCCAGTCTGGCTTTCAACAGCTGAAGGGATTAAATGCAGTTGCCGCATTCCTGGGAAGAAAAAAACAGGGTCCTTGATTGGAAGGGGACAGGGAAAGCTTGTGAGAAGATAAAATGATTTCAGTGTTTCTCAGAAGAATCGATCTGATACAATTTTCTGCTATCCTTTAAACATCCCGATAGAAGCATATGATAGAGTCCAAGGCACTTCTGAAATCTGAGTTGTCAAGTGCGTGGTATTCCTCAGATTTTGAGTTTCTCTGACTCCCATTCATTAAGAGAGAAAACTAGCTTCTGGTTTTCTTGCCCTGAGATAGGATTTTCTGTCCCAGTTGTTACTGTTCTTGAAGATCCTTAATTCTGATGTGAAGAGACTTGTTGGAACATTAGGTTTTCAATGTTGAGGGGTGTCAGTGATCTGTGGGCTATGACTTTGTATGGCTAAACAGTGCAGGTGCAGTCACTGAAGTGAATAACCCAGGTATCCGGAGATAGTATTACTGGCCAGATTTCAAGCTAAAGCAGGAGTTGGGCACTTTCTTGTTTTGGGTTTCTGTCATGCAAATGTCTGAATTATTAGCCTATAAGCTTTGAACTACAAGTTTTTCCAGAGGGGACTAGTTGGAACGCCCTATTTTTGTATAGGAACTTTTAGGTTGTTGAATATTTATGTGGGGTAAACTGATTTCTTGGTAAGGTGTTCCCTTCCAGTGATTATCACTTGTAGTCTAGTTTTATACTTCCCTGGATATACATGCTAGTTCAGTATTCATAGGAATCCTTTGACTGAGTCTGACTTTGTCCCTGATTTAACCTTCATTTCCTCATTTCAAGACTGGGGAACACCAAGTGATTCTTTAGGAGATGCAGAATTCCCTTTCCACTCCAAATCTCTCACACCCTGAACTCCCACCCTTTTTCTGTATCCTACCCTGGTTTCAAACTGAAGTATGTCTGGTTGGACAGGTTGAGCCAAAATTATATGACAGCCTACACCCTTATGACTAAGATTAAACCCCTGGAATGTCTGATTAATCTTCATACCTCTAAAGAGCTAGCATTGCCAAATGAGGGCACATTTTTTTTTTCCTTTCCCAGCACATTTGCCTACAAGTATAGAATCCTAGAGATGGGGGGGGGGGATTATATAGGCCAACTTTTTTGTGTTCTGCAAAAGAAGATACTGGCTCAGAAAACTGAAGTTATTTTTCCAGGATCATATTGTAGCAGTCAACTAGAACCCAAGGCTCCTGGTCCAGTATTCTTTCCACATTGCTCTGTATTGAATTGGGAGTAGAGAGGATTTTAGACTACCTATTTTGCTGACTTGAGGGGCTTAGTGCCCTGTGGTGGGTCAGAGGATGGTTTCTGATCTGGTGGTGTTCTTGAATTTGAACTTTACTGTTTCTTGCTCATTCATCTCATCAGTACCAAGTAGCAGGTACGTGAACATGGTTTTGTTGGTTTGTGATCCTTCGGTAGGTAGTATGAAAGAATGTGCTGGTAGGAAAGGGGACTTTTTTGTCAAGGGCCCTTAGAAATGGTGAATAGAGACCATCTGGACTTGAGGGTCCCAACATGCCACACTTCCTTTGTAAAACCACTTTTTAGGGGCTATTTTCTCCTTTGAGACTTTGTTTCTGTTGTAAGGACTTGGCAAAATCCTCATGGGAAACCCCTATGGTGCTGTTATGTTTAGAGAAAGTTAGTTCGTCATATATGTTGTTCCCATCTAAATGAACTTTCATGTGAAGTGACATTGATACTCAGGTAAAACCAAAAGTATTTTCTGTGAGGCATGTTTCACTGAATGGGATTGGATAACTCACCTTTGTTTTTTCCTTTCCCCTCCCTCTTTTATTCTCTCTTCCTTCCAGCTATGCCCCCTGTGTCTTTTAGCTCTGCTTTGGCACAGCCTGGACCTGTACCTCCCCTTCCCCCTCCTCCCCTTTCTTCTTTCTCTCCCGTTCCCCAGCCCCTTTGTCCTTTGACTACACCTGACCCACCCTCCCCATTCTCTCTTCCTTCTGTAGCACCCTTTTCCCAGGCATCCCCTTTGGCAACCCTGCCTCTTGGGGCTGGTCCTCCCCAAGCTCCAGCCACTTATACTTTGCCACCATCTTCCCCCATGGCCACACCAGCCTTTCTCCCAGATCTTATAGGACCTCCCATCTCTCCAGCTGCCCTAGCTCTGGCTTCCCCTATGATTTCCCCAGCCCTCAAAGGTGCCCCTTCCTCTTCAGCTCCTTTGTCTCTGGTGGCCCTGGCCCCTTCCTCTGCTGAAAAGAACCTGGATGCTTCACCCAGTCCAATGAGCCCATCTACACCTGGGACAATCACATCTCTGCTGACTCCTACTAATCCTAGAATTCCAATCCCAAAAGTGGCTTCCACTTCTGCCACCCCTCCAGATGTAGTCACTGCTCTCCCATCACATCTTGGAATACCTCTAGCATCTGAGTCAAATGCCATTCTCCAGAGAGCCCCATCCTTACCTGTTTCAATCCAGGCTGCTCCTGTGGCCACCCCTTCTCTGACAACCATGGCTCCAAAAGCCCCCTCTGCTGCCTTCACTCTGAGCCCTCCTGTCTCACATGCAGAACAAGTTGTTTCTTCCAGCTCTGGAGCTTCAGCTCAGATAAGCTCTGATGATTTCTTAAAACTTAAAAGCCCTACTCCGATCACCATTCCTCTAGGTATCTCTTCCCAGGGATCTTCAACCTCCTCTACAACCCTAGGATCCCCTGTCACTTTATTTCCAAAAGACCCTCTGGTTTCTCCTGTTGTATCCAGTTCACCTGCAGGGAGTCCCTTTTCCTTACTGATGCCACCTGTTCAGAAAGATCCCTCTTCTATAAGCATAGTCCCTAAATTGTCTTCTGGACAGCCATTTGTTGCCACTTCTCCACCAGCCCCCCCTACTTACCCCTTGCCTCCACCTGTTCTGTCTTTAGGACCCAAAGCTCCTTCCCTTGAGAGTCCATCCCTGAAAGGAACCCCTACTCCAGTTGTAACAGCCACACAAGTTGCGACTCTGACTTCCCCTACTGTAACTGCTACTGTACCCATTTCCCTTGAGGGAGGCAACTGTCCCTTGGGTAGCCATTTTATTCCTTCAGATTCAGCAGACTCCAAGCCGAAGAAGGATCATGTTGTTCTCCCTACGGCCTTACCTCTGTCCACTGTAGTTCCCAAGGATCCTTCTATTGTCCAGATTGCAACCCCTTCTCTTAAGACCCCTGTCTCTTCAGCTCCAAAAGATCTCAAAGAGTCTTCAGTTGTCCCTATATCTCCTCTTGGAGTCTCTACTCCAATTCAGGCCGATTCTCCAACCAAGAAAGTACCTGTTACATTACCTTTGACCCATATGGCTCCCCAAAGTCTCTCAACTTGTTCTTTGAAGTCCTCACCTGGTTCTCCATCTCAGGAAACCGCCACTGTAAAAAAAGATCTTGTGGGATCCTCTCTTCCTGCTGCAGTCCCCTCTCCGACAGTACTAACTGCTCCAGCCATGAATGCAGACAATTCTACTCCAGGCACTTCAAAAGTCCCTGTAGCCAAAATAGATCTTTCTGCTCCTCCTTTAGCCTCTCCTCTTGTAGTCCCTGACAGCTCCTCCACCACCCCAGCTATAGTCCCCTCTCCTCAGGGGCTCCTTTTCTCTTCAGCTCAAATGGACTCCCCAGCAAAGAAAAACCCTGGTACTCCACTCACTCTTTCCCCTGTAGCTCCTAAAGAAACCACCAGTACTCCAGCCGCACCTCTCTCCCCTCTGGAGTTTGCTCTCTCTTCTGCACCTCCAAAAGACCACATGGCTAAAAAAGGTCCTATATCTCCTGAAAGTCCCCATTTTCCCTCAACTGTAGCTCTTTCTCCTTTGGGGGCTTCTGTCACGCCTCAGATTCCAGAGGTGCTCCGAAATAAGGCAAGCTCTGCTGTGATCCCTGCTTCCTTAACTCTAGCTTCTGTTACTCCCCAGAGTGCACCAGTTCCATCTGTTTTACCTGTTACTACAAATCCATCCACCAAAGAGACTTCTGATTCCCCAGGAGTAGCCACCTCTCCTTTAGAGACCACTGTCACTCCTAACAGATCACCCCTTGCTTCTGATCTGGCCTCAGCCACTCCATCTTCTAAAGGGTCACCTACATCCCCACTTGTGACTCCACCCCACAAAGGGGCCCCTACTCTACCCATTGTGACTCCTCCACCATCTCCCAAAAGGGCCTCCACTATTTCACCAGCTCTCCCCCATTCAGCCCCCAAAGAGGCCCCTACTACTCCACCAGCTACAGTACCACCATCCCCCCAAAAGACTCCCACTGCTGTAGCTGTGCCTTCTCCAGCCCCCAATGGGGCCCCCACTACCCCACCAGCTGCAATGCCACCATCCCCCAAAGGGGTCCCCACTACACCAGCTATGCCTCCAGCCCCCAAAGAGGTCCCAACTGCAGCACCACTGTCCCCCAAAGGGGCCCCCACTACAGCAGCTCTGCCTCCAGCCCCCAAAGAGGCCCCTGTTACACCATCTGTGCCTTCTTCATCCTCCAAAGGGGTCCCCAGTGCTCCACCAATTGTTCCTTCATCTCCCAAAGGGTCCCTCACTCATGCTGTAACTACCTCTTCTTTAGAGACCACTGCCTCTTCTCAAGTTCCTAAAGGGTCCCCATCCAAGAAGGGCTCTGCCACTTCCCCTGCAGCAGCTAAAGGTGCCCCTGCTCCCCCAGCTTCAACTTCTCTCTCCCCCAAAGTCACTTCTGATTCCTCATCTGTAGCCACCTCACCTTTGGAGACCCCAGTCTCTGCTCAGACTCCTAAAGGGTCCCCATCTAAGAAGGCGTCCACTATTTCCTCTGCAACAGCTAAAGGTACCCCTGCTCCCCCAGCTTCAATTTCTCCGTCCCCTAAAATCACTTCTGATTCATCACCTTTGGAGACCACTGTCCCTGTTCAGATTCCTAAAGGGTCCCCATCCAAGAAGGGCTCTGCCACTTCCCCTACAGCAGCTAAAAGTGCCCCTGCTCCCCCAGCTTCAACTTCTCTCTCCCCCAGAGTCACTTCTGATTCCTCATCTGTAGCCACCTCACCTTTGGAGACCTCAGTCTCTGCTCAGACTCCTAAAGGGTCCCCATCTAAGAAGGCATCCACTATTTCCTCTGCAACAGCTAAAGAGACCACTGTCCCTATTCAGACTCCTAAAGGGTCCCCATCCAAGAAGGGCTCTGCCACTTCCCCTGCAGCAGCTAAAGGTGCCCCTTCTCCCCCAGCTTCTACTTCTCTGTCCCCCAGAGTCACTTCTGATTCCTCATCTGTAGCCACCTCACCTTTAGAGACCCCTGTCTCTCAGACTCCTAAAGGGTCCCCAACCAAGGACTCTACTACTTCCTCTGCAACAGCTAAAGGTACCCCTGCTCCCCCAGCTTCAACTTCTCTGTCCCCCCAAATCACTTCTGATTCATCACCTTTGGAGACCCCTGTGTCTGCTCAGACTCCTAAAGGGTCCCCAGCCAAGAAGGG